>NC_142938.1:28686490-28688990 GCF_046866305.1 Octopus bimaculoides | reverse complement strand
TGAGTGGATTTGATAGATGGAAACTGAAAGAAGCCAGTCACATGTGTGTGTATGTGTGTGTGTCTGTCTGTCCCCCACCCACTGCTTGACAACTGGTGCTGGTGTGTTTACGTCCTCATAAGTTATTGGTTCAGCAGAAGAGACTGATAGAATAAGTATCAGGCTTTTCCTGTTGAGGAATGTGGTAAGGTGTTGTTAGCTTGAATTGTGTATGGGACATATGGCACAGGGTCCCAGCCTGAGATGAAATGTAAATGTGACGCTTAGATTGTTGAACAATGCTGGTGGTATACCTTCCTCATTGTACAAATGATATAACATTCATAGCAACATTACAGAAAACAGAGTTTCAATGTTTTAAAGTGGTCTCAATAATCAAGATCATATACCTATTCAAGTCTACTTTCTGCTGGATTCTTATTTTGATTTTGATGCTGCTTTAGCTATGAATTTCCATTTAAATTCTTCAAATACCATGGGATATTACTTACATTTCTTTTAAGAATCAAGTATTTCGGTATTTTTCAAGAATCATATTTTTCTCCTTAATTATACTATTGTGCCTCTGCAATCTTTTGATGTTATCTTTGATTCTCATGTTCATATTTAATTTGTTAGACTGCATTTAAAATTTTTTAGCAATATAAACTTTAGCCTTGTTTATTCACCAATGAGCCTCTAAGCTTACTAGTTATAATGTAACACCATAATGTCAGCATTAATCAGAAAGGGTGTTAGCCAAGGTATTTACCAGGGGACCTGTCACTATTAAAAAAAAATACCAAACTATAGAAATCATAATTGTATGTTAGTAGTGGTATGGTTGAGTGAGTGAGTGTGTGTGTGTGTGTGCGTGTGCATGCGTGCGTGTGTGTATGTGTGTGTGTATGTGTGTGTATGTGCACAAGTGTGTACATGTATGTATATATGTATGTGTGGCACATATGATGAATTGTTTAGAAAAAAACATATCAATGAAAATAGTCTTCCACATTCAGTGTAATCTTCGAAACATGTCGGAAATAAAAGAAATCATTTAACACAAGCGTATAATTCCATTTATTTAATCTTATATATATATATATATATATATATATATATATATATATATATACACACACACACACACACATATATATATATCTATATATATATATATGTATAACTTTTTTTCAACTATAACTTAAATTTTTAATGTTCTCCAATACTGTTGACTGCCCACCAATGCATAAAGCTGTTTCTGAAAAAGGAGACATAAAATGTCTTCAAATTTAGCTGGAACAGCCTCTATACATGCTACATATATCACTACATTCTATCTGTATAATTTTTGGTGACTTCACATATAGAGCACAATTCTCTAAGGAGTTCTAATAAAACTAAAACAAGATCCAAGCTGCAAAATAGCAGACTCACACATAATTTGGCACTGCATTTATAATTAATTGTTTTTTATAAATTTAAATTTCAATAATATCTCCATTCTTGATCACAATTTACCATTCAGTTAATGAGTTTTCCACCACATTACTACTGTAACTTTACTTAATTAACATTTCTCGATCCAGTACGTTAAGCATGTTAACTCCAGCTCATATAACTGTGTCTAGTTTAGGCATAAAACCAGCAATTTTAAGGGGATGAGGTTACTGTTAATCTATCTTATTGACTCTTAAAAGATGAAAAACAATGTTAACTTGTGTGGGATTTGAAATCAGAACATAGAGAATGGGAACAAATATCACAAAGCATTTTTAGCAATACTATTATTTTGTTACCCCACCACTAAATTCTAATTCAAATTATAGTGTTAATTCTGTTTCCAAAAGGCATTGTTTTCTCTTTTATTTAACAAAGTATTTCACCTCTCATCAGCTACTACAGCTAACCTTCAATGAAACTCAATTAGGGGTCACATTAGAATATTGTTCCCATATCTAAGATAGTGAATATCATTGCTGTTACACATGTAGTTATCTTATATTTGACACCAAACATCATTCAGCTCATTATAAGAATTCATTCACTATCATGCCACAACTGTTATCACACAACCACATTATTTCTTTTTTCTTTTCATCTTTTGCTCTCTTTTTAAATTGAGCAGAATGACTTCTCTCTGAAATAGCGAGAGTTGAGTACATCACAGTTAACCCATAAGCATTCAGATTACGCTGTCAAATATGCTTATTGATTCACATTGTTTTGAATTAATCATTCATTATCTCATAGCTTCAAGATTTCGCTGATGTGATTGTTTAGTTTTAGAATAACATTGCAAGGTGGGTGTGAAAGGCTGGATCTAGTCAGTTTGAACAGGTAGAATATTTGGACCTGATATGAGCAGTGTAAATGCCAAAGGGTTGATATCAGGAAATATGGCAGACATACAATAATCATGATTTTAACTTTCATCAAATATCTTGGTGCTTGTACAAAATGATGAAAAGAATACTAATTTTCAAAAGAAAAATATTTATTATCTTAAAATGAAATTAAC
>NC_142938.1:28579146-28681646 GCF_046866305.1 Octopus bimaculoides | reverse complement strand
TCAGGAGTTATTTCCAACACTGCAAACTGAATGCATTCTTCAAATTCAGCTTAACTATTGCTCCATCCTGGGCTGGCGGTAGAGAAAATGATTGCTGCCGAATTGAAAAAGAAAAATACCATCATGGACAGAAAACTGGGATCCAACAGGAATGAAAATAGAATTATTAAAAAAATTACAAAATTATAAACGAATTAAAATTTATATGCTTTGAACATATATTAAACATGGTAAACATACATAAAAGTGAGTTTTTAAAAGAAATGATTTTATTGAAGTAGATAAATTCTGGGATACCCTGTGTAAAACATAGAAACAAAAGAATGCATAGATTCTTTTCTACTCTAGGCACAAGGCCTGAAATTTTGGGGGATGGGTCCAGTCGATCAGATCAACCCCAGTATGCAACTGGTACTTAATCTATCAACCCCGTAAGGATGAAAGGCAAAGTTGACCTCGGCGGAATTTGAATTCAGAACGTAAAGACAGACTAAATACTGCTAAGCATTTCACCTGGCGTGCTAACGTTTCTGCCAGTTCACCACCTTAGAGATGCATAAATGTACATAGATATATACATATGCACACACACACACACACACACACACACACACACACATACACATATACATACACAAGCATGAGTGTGAATACATGTGTGCATATGTATGTGTATTCATGTTTTTATTGAACAACATCATAAGCAAACCATTTTAAAAACATGCATTATAGCTGTGACATTGTTACTGTCTTTATAATTTGTTCCAGAACAATCTAGGGAACTACATTACCACTGATATATATAAATATATGATCCATGATTTGATACCAATTTTACTAGAGAAAATGGTCAAAACTTTCAGCTGCCCTTGAGTCTCTCTTTAACTATATATATATATATATATATATATATATATATATATATATATACATATACACATCTATATACATACATGCATAGATACACACATATAAGGATACATATATATTTCTTTATACTTATATAAATATACTTATGTAAATATAGAAGTATAAAGAATTAAAATCAAAAATGCACTTGAAGTTTTAAGAAAATTTGTTTACTTTAACTTAACCAGTTTCACAATTTCATGTTTTTTTTAAATATGTGTAAAATGGAGATTTTGGAACTGTCTTAACAAAGGTGAGACAATTGTGGCAAAGTTCCACATTTTCCCATCTTACACTACTTGGGAAAATCATGAAATTGTTAAACTAAGTTAACGTAAATGAATCTTAAAGACTCCGAGTATATTTTCAACTCCATTTCATTTCATATATATATACATACAAACACACACACACACATATATATAAATAGATATATATATATACATGTGTATACACACACACACACACACACACACACACACACACACACACACATATATATATAGACAAAGAGAGGGAGAAAGGACAATTAAAGCCAAACTCCAATGTGTTGAATGGCCATTGGAGTTTGACTTTAACTGCTCTTTCTCCCTCTCTATGTCTTTATGTATATATATATATACACACACACACACACACACACACACACACACACACACACACACACACACACACACACATAATTTGCCACTCTCGACCCAACAACAAATTAGAAAGCATGCTTGAATGTGGATGAAGAAGTACGTTTCCTCTCCCTTCTCTTACTTTTTTCAATATATATATATCATCATCATCATCATCATCATCGTTTAACGTCCGCTTTCCATGCTAGCATGGGTTGGACGATTTGACTGAGGACTGGTGAAACCGGATGGCAACACCAGGCTCCAGTCTGATTTGGCAGAGTTTCTACAGCTGGATGCCCTTCCTAACGCCAACCACTCAGAGAGTGTAGTGGGTGCTTTTACGTGTCACCCGCACGAAAACGGCCACGCTCGAAATGGTGTCTTTTATGTGCCACCCGCACAAGCCAGTCCAGGGGCACTGGCAACGATCTCGCTCGAAAATCCTACAGGAGCCAGTCAGGCGGTACTGGCAACGGCCACGCTCAAAATGGTGCATCTCATGTGCCACCCGCACAAGAACCAGTCCAGGGGCACTGGCAACGATCTTACTTGGCTTGCCGGGTCTTCTCACGCACAGCCCATTTCCAAAGGTCTCGGTCCGTAGTCATCGCCTCGGTGAGGCCCAATGTACGAAGGTCTTGCCTCACCACCTCAGCCCAGGTCTTCCTGGGCCTACCTCTTCCACGGGTTCCCTCAACTGTTAGGGTGTGGCACTTTTTCACGCAGCTATCCTCCTCCATTCTCACCACATGTCCATACCAGCGCAATCGTCTCTCTTGCACGCCACAACTGATGCTTCTAATGTTCAGCTTTTCTCTCAAGATACTTACACTCTGACGGGTATTCACATTGACATTACACATCCAACGGAGCATACTGGCTTCATTCCTTGCGAGCTTACGTATGTCCTCAGCAGTTACAGCCCATGTTTCACTGCCATGTAGCATGGTTGTTCGTACGCATGCGTCATACAGTCTGCCTTTTACTCTGAGTGAGAGTCCCTTTGTCGCCAGCAGGGGTAAGAGCTCTCTAAACTTTGCCCAGGCTATTCTTATTCTAGCAGCTACACTTTCAGCGCACCCACCCCCACTACTAACTTGGTCGCCCAGATAGCGGAAGCTATCGACTACCTCTAGTTTTTCACCCTGGAATGAGATAGAAGTTGTTTCCTGTTTGTTTGCAGTCTTTATTGCACCTGAACATCTGCCACAAACAAAAACTAACTTGCTAGTTAACCTGCCTTTGATGTTGCTGCACCTCTTATGTGTCCATAGCTTGCACCGGGTACATCTTATAGAGTTACTACCTACTCCTTTTCTACATACTGAGCAGGGCCATCTACCTGAAGGGGTTTGTGTTTTATCTACCTTCCTACTTATTAGGATTTTGGTTTTAGCTAGGTTGACTCTAAGGCCCTTCAATTCTAGACCTTGCTTCCACACCTGAAACTTCTCCTCTAGTTCTGATAGTGACTCCGCAATTAGGGCAAGGTCATCAGCATAGAGGAGCTCCCAGGGGCAACCTGTCTTGAACTCCTCTGTGATTGCCTGGAGGACTATGGTAAATAATAGGGGGCTGAGGACGGAACCTTGGTGGACCCCTACCTCTACCCGGAATTCATTGCTGTACTCATTTCCAACCCTCACCTTACTGGCCGCATCTCTGTACATGGCTCGCACAGCTCTCACTAGCCATTCTTCTATCCCAAGTTTCCTCATTGACCACCAGATAAGGGATCGGGGGACCCTGTCAAAGGCTTTCTCCATGTCAACGAAAGCCAGGTACAGAGGTTTATCCTTGGCTAGGTATTTCTCTTGCAACTGTCTCACTAGAAATAAGGCATCAGTAGTGCTTTTACCTGGCACGAACCCAAACTGCATCTCATCTAAATTGATTCGCTCCCTAATTAGTTGGGCTATGACCCTCTCTGTAACTTTCATAACCTGATCTAACAGCTTGATGCCTCTGTAATTATTTGTATTATATATATATATATATATATATATATACACACACACACACACACATATATATATATATATATATATATATATACACACACACACACACACACATATATATATATATATATATAGAGAGAGAGAGAGAGAGAGAGAGAGAGAGAGAATGTTAAATTTTTTAAAAATTTGACTAGTTCTCTTTTTCTTCATAACAGTAGAATCCATTGGGACCACATCCCTTCCAGTTCACTCTGTAGAACTGTGGTTCAATAAATTTGAATTGAATTCTGCAAATCCAAACCTAGCTGTTCTCCATTCCTTCCCCAAATAATATCACAATATCCTCCCTCGCTTCCTATTTTTCTTATTGTAGAGTTCTCACCAATTTTGGTCACTGAACATGATGTTGCTATTGTTGATGATGATTACTGTTTACTTCACTTGCTATATGGAATATCTCTGACCAATGTGTTAGTTATTAATACTATAAAGCTTGTTGTGCTTCTCAGCTGGCTTTTTTTATTTTTGCAGTCTCAATTGTAATTTTGTAAAACATCTTTTTCCATTCTATTTTTATTTCTAATAAAAGATATTTCCTGTCAAATTCTGAGATTTGTTGTTCTTTAAGAGTCAGTAGAATTGAATGGTTTAGTAGTCTACTCTGGACACAAAAGTTGTATGGATTGCATCATATGGTTTTACTCTTGCTCTGCACATGATGCAGGGGTAAAAGTTAATGATTTAAACTCTACACCAAGACACCTGTTCTGCTCTGGCTTTTCTCTCATGTTTCAATCCCTCATCTCCTAGCATAAAACTACCTCCTCAGGGTTCATAGTTTTGCAAACTGCATGGCAACCTCACTTGTACTATTGGCACAAAAAAGCACCCAGTATATGTTATAAAATGGTTATAGTTAGGAAGGAGACCCAACCGTAGAAACTGTACCAAAGTAAACAGTGGAACACAATGCAGGGCTTGGACCCATCAGATCCTGTCAAACTGTCCAGTTCATACCAACATGGAACATGGATGTTAAATGATCATGATGAACAGTGTACATGTGACACAATGTACGACAAAACTGTATTGTTTTGAATTGCTGCTACAAATAATCCAATGGGCTTCTATTCAGTTTCCCAGTTCAATCACAAGCTACAGAGAAAGAGAAAGACATTTACTCAAGATGTTACACAGTAAGATCCAACCTGGATCTTGAGGTTGCAAAGGAAACTTTTTAACCGTTCACCTATATGATATCTGTATAGAAAGTTATAGCTCAGCAAATTTTATGGAGATAAATGCAGTTTAGTTTTGTGCCAGGAGTAAAGTATTATGAATGTTCTCTTACTTGTAAGACAATGGCAAGGAATACAAAGTTAAAAGTAAGCCTCTGTACTTAGCATTTTTGTCATCCTGAAGAAATTCTTCAACAGGATCCCTTACTCTGTGATTTGGTGGTTGCTGAAGAAGCCAGAAGTAGGCAAATAGCTTATGAGGACCATAAAAGCCATGCACAGAGATGCTGTCAGTGAGGTGAGAGTTGACAATGAGTACAGCAATGAATTTAGTATTCTAGTAGATCAGTTCTTAGCACCATCCTATTTGTCATAGTCCTCTAGACCATATCAGAGAAGTTTAAGACTGGTTTCCTTTTATGCTGATGACCTCTTTATCACAGTTAAATCTGTAGCAGAATTGGAAAAGAAATTCAGGTTTAAAACCAAGATGTGAAATCAGTGAGGCTCAAAGTCAATTTACCAAAAACCAAAGTTACTTTAAGTGAACAGACAGGATCCTAATTCTTTCAGATAAAATATTCTGTATGATATATGTAGAAAAGTTGCAAGCAGAAATTCCATACAGTATATCCATTGCAAACTATGGACAGACAAGTGATGCAGTGATGTCTCAGGCAGGTTAACAGAGGAAACAGATTTTGTGTGGCAGGAGCTCAGAAGTAATAAACACTAACAATGCACAAGAAACAGACTCTTTCAAATACCTAGGATCCCTAGAGGTAGTAGATAGCTTCCGTTACCTAAGTAATCTAATTAGTAGTTGAAGTGGATGTTCTGAATGTATAGATGCAAGAATAAGAACACATTGGAGAAGGTTCAGAGTGATGTTAGAGTGAATGTAGAAAACTTGCAAAGACTAGAAAGAAAGGAAACTAGCATGCACCATTAGATGTGCTTATGGAAGTGTGCATGAACAACAAAGTACAGCTGTGTTGAGAGAATAATTGAGCATAGGAGGAAACAGACAGGGCATGTATGAAAGAAGACTGTGTTAGTATAGTCATATGATGCATATGGATGAGAACAGTTGTATAAAAAAGTGCCAACCACATAAATTGGATGGAGCTTGTAGAAGAGGGAGACCCAAGAAGTCATGGGATGAAGGGTGAAGGTTAATTTTGGGTTTTCTAAATCTCACAGAGATGATCAAGGGCCAAGATGACTGGCAATATGTGATGCTCAAGAAGGCTTATCCATTTCAATGAATCAGATTCTGGTACCATTATATATATATATATATAAATTTAATGAATGGAGTAAAACGCATATTTTAACTGCATACTTTTATTTCCGACATATGTTTCGAAGAATTACAATTTATGCGATCCATAGGAATCGGCGATGTTAAAAATGTGGTAGTAGAGAATGGTTTTAAATCTTAGATTCCTGCAAAAATACTATCACTGAAATTTTTATAATGCTCATAGACAAGACATATCTAAAAACATGGGCATATGTGGCAGATATCTGCTGCTGGAATGCTGTTATATTTAATGATGTAATGTTCTTTTCACTTTATGATATTAACAGAAGAATGCAATTTCAGAGAAATGAAAAAAAAAATGATAGACTTAAAAGGAGATTGTTGGAACTTCACAATAGAGTGTGACAAGACGGATATGTGAAACACTCCATCACCTTTAGTTTAGTTGGCACATTTATATTTCATACTAGCAGAAATACCCGGCGTTGCCCGGGTTAAAGAGAATAATGAAATCTAAAAACGCCGTCTAGACTACGCATCGTCTTTATATATAGAGATGTATATACACACACGTATATATATGTATATCAATATAAATATATGAAAGTCAATGAAGTTTCGTAAAAGAAGGAGATCATGTACATACTTTCTTGCTGTTGTGATTATAACACCTCGTTGTAAACTATGTTCCTTGTTTTCCCCTGTGGAGCATATACAAATAGGTTTTTTTTTGCTGCCCACTCTTGAGCAGCCAACGTACAGTTGTCCATGTAAGAAGCAGGGCTCTTCCAAGAGAAGACCAGCTACAGAGAGTGTTTGACCCTGAGATTTGTTTATGGATATGGCAAAAGTCACACGAAGGGGGAATTGTAGTCTTCTGAATGTAAAAGGAATGTCTGCTCCTGATGGAGTAAGAGGAATTCTTGGAATAAAGACGTCATCCCCTTTTGCACATCCAGAAAGAATGGTAGCCTCGATAACGTGACATCATTTTCTAAATAATGCTCATCTGTTATGTTCGGGTTAAAATTTCATCAACATCAAAAATATATGAATTTTCATGGGAGTTATGGCCGTTATGCAAAGAATATAATTTCCAAATTTCATAAAGATCCATTCAGTACTTTTGACGTAGTTTTGGATAAGAAAACAAATGACTAATGTGTGTGTTTGTGTGCATGTGTATGTGTGTGTGATGGGTGTATATATGTATAGACATCTGCATGCATGTATATATGTATATATGTGTACATATTACATGTACATCTATATATATATATATATATATATATATATATATATACATCTACACATATGTATACATATACATGTATGTATAGATCTATCTCTCTCTATATATATATATACATACATATACGTGTACATCTATATGTATACATATACATCTCTCTCTCTCTCTCTTTCTCTATCTCTCTTTCTCTCTTTCTCTCTCTCTCTCTGAAAGTATCTGTCATTACAGTATCGAAATGGTGTACATATACATGTATATGTATACATATACGTCTCTCTCTCTCTCTCTCTCTTTCTCTCTCTGTGAAAGTATCTGTCATTACAGTATCGAAATGTGATTGTTTCAGTTAGTGGAATATTTTCATTTTTAAAGTGAAAGTATTTGACATGAGTGTTTTTGTTTCACTTTTGACACGTAATGCTTAAATAGTGGAGGAGATATTATGTTGCCGTGTGCTCGAACTCTGCAAGAAGTTAATACTTTTTTTTGACTAAAACACAACTGGAACCCTAAGTAAGGCATGTGTAAAATTTGAATGAAATTGGTTGCGTAGTTCTCGAGTTTTAGGGATTCACACAGACAGACAGACAGACAGACAGACAGACAGACAGACAGACAGACAGACAGACAGACACACATTCTCATTTTTATATATATAGATTAGAACTTCATACTTACTATCTCGGTTTGTATTTTCAAATATATATTCTTACAATGCACTTAGTTATATTCTATGATACAGACTTTGAGTTGAAGGAGTTGTGGTTCTTGGTTTTTACTGATCAAGCAACTACGTAAAGGACCCTGGGTAAAGACCCACTTCAATCATGAATGACCATGGAATTGCACCTAGAAAGTTACCCTCCAAGGCACAAGTCCCGGTAAGGTTGTTTATAAAAGACCAGCAAATTACTCATACATACCAGCCTCCTCTCTCCACACCACCAATGTTATCCAAGGGAAAGGCAAATGCTGATACAGCTTGGCATCAGTGATGTTGCAACTCATTTCTACAGTTGAGTGAACTGGAGCAACGTGAAATACAGTGTCTTGTTCAAGAACACAGCACACGGCCTGATCCGAGAATCGAACTCACTACCTTATGATTGTAAGCTTGATGCTCTAACCACCAAGCCATGCACCTTCACCAATCCATGTGACTTAAAGGACCCTACCTTATCCCTTTTATAGTCATACTTGTGGAAGAGTTCTACAACATAGCAACTAGTGGACTATTTATTTATCTAAATTTAGTTTGATTTGTCACAGAGATTACAAGATTGGATATAACACCTCACAGTATTTGTTCAGATCCCTTACATTCCAAGTTCAAATCCCATGGAGGTTAATTTTGGACTTCATTTCTTTAGGAGTCAATTAAAATGAGAAACAACCAAGAGCAGTGGACTGGCAAAACTGTAAGAGAATTAGATGAGATACCTTTTGATGTCTGTCCTAGTCCTTTGACTTTCTGATAGGAATACCTGCTTGACCACTGGTACCAAGCTGTATCAGCCTTAAGATGGCAGCTTATCTCTTAGCTAACACTGGCAAGTGTCACATGGATAGCTGCTCGTCTTTCTCAAAAACCTTGCCCAGACCTGCATTTACACATGTGTAGATATACTCAACTTTAATTGACAGAGGACCCTAAATTATATTTAGTTTTGTCAATTAGAAGGAAAAGAAATCTTCCATTACAGAAATAAAGCAGAGCCCAAACAAGATTACTCTCAGATGTTATCACAGAATTCAGTTACTCTCAAACTGACCTCAGCAGACATATGCAGAAGAAACTTTAGTCACTGATCAGAGTCTAAGGGAAACATACCATATGATATTATAATCAGTAGACTAGACATGAGCAATGATTTTTGAGAAGCAAGTTGTATGAGACACCGCTCATCATAGGTGGACCACACTTCTAAAAAATTCAAACTAATTTTTTGTTAGGCATGCCATTCAGAAAGTTCCATACGTTGCAGTTTGCAAATGACTGCACTTTACTGACAGAACATCGACACGGTTGCTTAACCTGCGAGAAATACTAACCAGCTCATCCTGAAATTACACTGTGTTGTTTTTAAAAAACGAAGGGCACATTTGATAATGTGTCTTACATATACAGTCTTAATTAAATAAAATGGATAGTCATGTTTCAAATATCTTTGGTGATTAGACTGTGGCAACATGGCTGATCAAGGTTAAGCAACAACTGCATACAAAATTATTAAGTATATTCAACAACTTTTCTATTAAATATAGATTTTTAAAATAGGCATGAATCCACAACAGGAAAAACATGACTATTTTGACCCTAGTATTAAACTGAAATTTTATTTTATCAATCCAGAAGGATGAACTTTGATGGAAGGTTTTAATTTAGATCTCTTTAAAACAAGAAGTTTATATCATAAAACCAGATGTGATCTTTGGTAGGTTGGTATCAAAAGAATTGAGTTGTATTTTTAAAAATCCACAGCACTGGTGGCATGCTGATTGAATAACACTTGGGAAAGTAAAGAATTTCTTATTGATACTTCATTACATAAAAGGAAAGCAAAAAAGCCAAGTTAAAAAAAAAGCTGGGTTTAGGCATAGTTATGTGGTTAAGAAGTTTGCTTCACAACTATGTAATTCAGAGTTCAGTCCTATTATATAGTACTTGGAGCAAGTCTTTTTTTTTTGTCCACCAGACTTGCCAATCAACCAAAACTAAGTCAACTGTTTTGACCAAAAATACATTCTCGTCCACCTCCCTATCCTTCACTCCCCACTCTATCCATTTCAAATACCACTCATATCTTCATCTTTTTGACTCTGTTTCAATGGCTTTATGGGATGCTACAATATGTTTACTTACCTAACCTTCAACAGACCTGCAAGTAACCCCAACATAAACTCATAAAGACATCTCTCCAGCCAATTTCAATACCAAACCCTCTCTCCCCACCTGCCCCTCTTTGCTCATATACTTCTCTGTTACAAGCTTACCCAATCCCATATATATCTTCTTTTAGTTTTACTTCTTCACAATTATGTTTTCTTCTTGAACTCTTTCTACACATTTCAGTCGAATCCCTGAGTTAACACAGGATCTCCCAACAACAATATAGATTTCATAGAATCAAGGTATCTTTGGCCTGAAGAGTAGCCTATGGTCTACCTCTCATTTTGATAATTTACTACTTCCGAGATTCCGCTGGCTATGAAACATATGTAGCCTTGATTTTATCTACCCCATTCCCTAATTTTTTAATGTTTATTCGCATATACAACAACCCCTGTTGCTAACCATGAAATATGAAATTAACTTTTTGCAGCTTATCGTACTTTGATATGGGGAAAATTCACAACTTTCTGCGCCAATAAACCACTATTGTTTCTGAAAGTTGTTTTTTATATCTTCTACAGATTGCTTAAAGTTCACTAACTTCCTACAACCGAATTCTTGGATCTTACCTTTATATATGTATATATACAGGGTGTCCACAAAGTCTGGGTACATGGGGATTAACACATACTTTAAGAAATTATTATTTCATATATTTAATTGCTTATGTTATGATTTTATTTACTCCATGTACCCACATGGGGATTAACACATACTTTAAGAAATTATTATTCTTTATATTTAATTGTTTATGTTATGATTTCATTTACTCCATGTACCCAGACCTTGTGGACACCCTGTATATTGGCTGGTTGTTGACAAGTTTTTCCGCTTTGTAAGGGTAATTTACCCAATATTTCAGCTGGTCTAACAATGTCTCTGTATTTGAAAATAAATTATCATCTTATTTGTATCTTACAATATATATGTATATATATATATATATATATATATATATATATATATATAACATTTATAATATAACAACTTCTGCCACATTCCAGGGAGAAAAACTAGAAGTAGTTGATAGCTCCCGTTACCTAGGTGACCAAGTCAGTAGCAGGGGAGGGTGCGCTGAAAGTGTAGCTACTAGAAGAATACCCTGGGCAAAGTTCAGAGAGCTCTTACCCCTGCTGGTGACAAAGGGCCTCTCCCTCAGAGTAAAAGGCAGACTGTATGACGCATGTGTACAAACAGCCATGCTACATGGCAGTGAAGCATGGGCTGTGACTGCTGAGGACATGTGTAAGCTTGCAAGGAATGAAGCCAGTATTCTCCGATGGATGTGTAATGTTAGTGTGCATACTCGACAGAGTGTAAGTACCTTGAGAGAAAAGTTGGACCTAAGAAGCATCAGTTGTGGTGTGCAAGAGAGACGATTGCGCTGGTATGGTCATGTGGTGAGAATGGATGCGGATAGTTGTGTGAAAAAGTGCCACACTCTAGCAGTTGAGGGAACCTGTGGAAGAGGTAGACACAGGAAGACCTGGGATGAGGTGGTGAAGCACGAACTTCGAACATTAGACCTCACCGAGGCAATGACTAGTGACCGAGACCTTTGGAAATATGCTGTGCGTGAGAAGACCTGGCAAAACAAGTGAGACCATAACCTGTGGCCTTGACCAGGGGTGTAGCCAGCCCATTTATGCATACCTTTCTTTCTTTGGACACTAAACTCTGCTTGCGAAGACCTGTTGAGGCAAGTGAAATCGAAATTGAACCAAATTCAATGACTGGCACCCGTGTCAGTGGAGTGCTGACAGCACCATCCGAGCAGGATCATTGCCAGAGCAGCTGTCTGGCTTCCGTGCCAGTGGAATGTAAAAAACACCATTTGAGCATGATCGTTACCAGCATTGCCTTACTGGCACATAAACAAAACATTTGAGCGAGGTCGTTGCCAATGCCGCTGGACTGACTCCTTTGCAGGTGGTATGTAAAAAACACGATTTTGAGCGTGGCCATTGCCAGTACCACCTAACTGGCCCTCATGCCGGTGGCATATAAAAGCACGCACTACACTCTCGGAGTGGTTGGCATTAGGAAGGGCATCCTGCAGTAGAAACTCTGCCAGATCAGATTGGAGCCTGGTGCAGCCATCTGGTTCGCCAATCCTCAGTCAAATCGTCAAACCCATGCTAGCATGGAAAGTGGACGTTAAACGATGATGATGATGTTATACATACTAGTTATTTTAATCTAAGGTTGTTTGAAGTGCATATAATGAAGTAAGCAAGGCAGTTTTTTTTTTTTTCGATATTTTTCAAAAACTAGTTCTTTTTTTTTTTAATACTGTTTCCAAAATTTTAAACTTTAAAACTTTTGAACAAATTTCCATGGGAAGTGGTTCAACAGTATTCTTTGTTTAGTCTCCAGAGTACCATGGAGTCAATGCATTTGAACCAAATGCAGCAGACTTGCCTGAAATACTAAAGTTTTTAGTAAGACATCATCTAGGTGTATGAAATATCACTAAACACTATTCTAAAGGCAAGAATAATGTATATAAGCTGTGAGGTAAAGGACAAGAGCTCTAAGCACTAGATTCTTCACTCCACACAGGGATTAGGCTTATCAAAGTTTCCAGTGAACTTAATCATTAGTTTGATTTTTGATTCTATGATTTACTCAATAAAAACATTTGTTTCAGAACAAACATTGAACAAAATAAAAGAAAAAACAAAAAAAAGAGAAGAAACAAATTGATATCCAACAGTAAAAGCAAAGGACATTGATGTGAAGATTTTGGTAAAGTCAATTTATTGTCAAAAAGAAAACATGAGGAAAAAAAAAATCATTTAAAGTTTCAGGAAAAAGACTTTTAATGTGTTGATTGAAATGTTATTAAAAAAAAAAAAAAAAAAGAAAAGAAAAATAGATATTAAATGGTGAAGTCCAGGTGTGAAAATATCTAATATAGAGAAGAATTTAAAGAGTTGAGAATGTATGAAATGTTTTGCTAAATTCTACAGGGTTTTAATTTTTTTGTGTATTTATTTTTGGGTTTATTTTTGGGTTGTTTTTGATTTCTTTTTTTTTTTATGTGGAGGGAATATGAAATATAAGAAATTTCAAGTAAAGATTGTAATATAAAAATAACCGGAAACCTCACATGGTTTCAGTTACCTGGAAATTCCAAGGGATTTTTTAAATGCCAAGGAAAAATATTCAACAAATCTCTTTTGCTTCGGTTTTCTTTTTCAAAAGACTAATTACCATATTGATTGGAATATGTTTCTAAACAATTTCTAGATACATTTGTAAGATTGATATTGGGAAAATGTTTCAATCGTTTATAGTTTATGTTCAATTTTATAGTTGATGAATATTAAAAAAAAATAAAATGGTGATAAAAACTGTTCATCTATTTTATTATATTATGTTATTTTTTTTTTAATTTTTGCTTTTAAGAAAAAGTGTTGAAAGAATGTTACAGACTAAATGATCCTGAACACCTCTCTATATAAACGAGATAGATCGAAGAAGAATTTTCAACTTAGCATGTTTAGTTTTATAATTTAGATTATTATTATTACTATTATCATTATTATTATTACGATATTGGAATAAATGATAAAGGTCATTATGATGATAATACTCTATAGCATTATGATATTATTAAATATCATTATGGTATTACATATTATGACATTGTTAAATATCATTTCAATATTATTAAAATGTAATTACAATATTGTCAAATATTCTGAAATTAAGTGGCAATATTGCCATAAATTATGAAGGTCGTTACATTATTAAAGACTATGATTTTTATTAATGTTTACTGTAATATTATTAAAGACTACTAAGACATCATAAAGATACAACTGATGACTATGACATCATAAAAATGAATGATCACTATGATATTTAATAAAGATCATTATGATATTAAAGCTCACTCGCAAAGATCACTATGACATTATCAAAGTTCAATGAGATATTATCAAAGACAATTTTATTGTTGTTATTGCAGTTCACTATGACATTATTACAGCTTACTATGATATTACTTAAGATCACTATGATATTAAGTGTTGGCAGTAACATTGTGTCTCTACTATTTATCATTTATATAAAAAATCATATTTTACCTTCAAGATTATTCATTTACATATGTAATTAATATTAATATTAATTAACATCTAAAGTTATAATATCCTCGAATAGCCTTCATCAAAAATTAATTTTAAAAAATGCCATGTGTGTGCAAGTTTGGGTGTGCATATATATATATTATATACATACACATATATATATGAGTACATATACGCATTATTTTTCTTCAAGAAAAAGATACAGAAAACCTTAATTATTTATAAGAATTAAAAGTTCAGATTGATTAAATTTACCAAACGTTAAGAATAAAAAAAAAGAAAAACAGAAAATATGCTTTAAAAACTTCATTTATATATTTTGTAGAAAATGTCTAAGTTAAAACAGTATTTCAGTATAAGTCACCTAAAGTAAAAAGATCAAGAAGAAGAATATGAATGAGCAAAATCTTTAAGAATTAAATATCAAAAAATTTAAGAGCCTTAAGATATTAGGCTATTTAATAAAAAAAATAAAAAACTACTCTCATTATTATGACTATTGTTATATCATTATTAAGTTTTATCATTATTAAGTGCCTATAGTAGAAAGAAGTATTATTATTATCATTATTATTAAAATTAATGTGAATGTTAAGACTTCCTGAAGAGACACACAAACTTAGATAGATAGGACAGAGGAAACATAACTGTATGATGTTCATGTTGTTTTTTAGAGGATTTAGCAACATGCGTGAAGTAAAACAAATACAAATGGGTGGGAATCAAAACAAACCTGACAAGAACTTAACCATTAAGATTATTAGAGTAAAAATGATGGCAATAATAACAATCTGTAATTTTTTTCATGATGGATGGGGTAGGGAGTAGAAATAAAATAACCAATTCATAATTTTTTCTCATTAATTCTCATCAAATGAAATGAATTAAAAAGATCAATTCAAACTATATTTATAAATGAAAAACATTCCATAACTTATATAAAACATTCAACTATTGAGTATATTATTGCTATTTTTTTTCTTTTTTAAGGTAGTAAAATCATTAGCAAGCTGGCAAAATCATTGGTGCATCAGATGAAAATGCTTAGCAGTTCTCTATGTTCTGAGTTCAAATTCTGTCATCCTTTCAGGGTCAATGTAACAAAGTATCAGTCAAGTACTGGGGTAAAACACCCCAATTTCCTAAAATTGCTGGCCTTGTACCAAAATTTGAAACAAAGAATGCTTAGCAGCATTTCTACTGGAGTTCAGATTCTGCTGAAGTTGAACTATGCCTTTCATCCTTTCAGGATCAATTAAGTCTTAGTCAAGCACTGGGATCAATGTAATTAACTAGCAACCTATCCACAAAATTTCAGGCCTTGTGCATATAGTAGAAATGGTTATTATTAACAGCAGTAGTAGTAGTTTCTGTCTTCTTTCTATTATGGATACAAGGCCTGAGATTTTGTGGGGAGGAGCCTAGTTGAATACACCAACCCCTGTATTTAACTGGTACTTTTTTTATTGATCCAGAAAGGATGAAAATCGAAGTTGACCATGACTGTATTTGAGCTCAGAACATAGAACCAAAAGAAATGGCACAAGGTATTTTTGTCTGATACACTAATGATTTTGCCAGTTCACCACCTCAGTAATGATATAAATAATAACAATTAATTCTTTTTAATTTTGATAGAAGGCTAACAATTTCAGGAGACAGGTAAGCCAATTACATTGACTTCAGTGTTCAAATAGTACTTATTTTACTGACCCCAATAAAACAGGCACAAGGCCTGAAATTTTGGAGGAGGGGATAAATTGGCTACATCGACCCCAGTACTTTATTGGTATCTTATTTCATCAACTCCAAAAGGATGTAAGGTCAGGTTAACCATGACAGCATTTGGTTTCAGAACATTAAGTTGGAAGAAGTGCCACTAAGTATTTTGTCTGGTGTGCTAACGATTCTGCCAACTCATTCCCTTCACTACTTTGGTAATAATAATTAAACTAATAATAGTCACAATTCCTTCAGGTAAAATTATTACAGATAAGGAAGTAGAACATGATCTCAAAATATACTGATATTAAAAGTAGAGTTATCAAGTATGTGATAATGCCCAGCAGTAAAAGTGAAAGTTGCACCAGTTATCGTTGGAGTATAGGGTTCAGTCTCTAGAAATCTATCATAAAACCTGGAATGGTTTGACATCGTAACAGATATGCAAGTGCTTCAAAATTCTTCTGCTCTCCTTAGAACAGCTCATATTCTTAGAAAGGTACCTTCTAAGGCCTTTTGTTAAGGCTTCAGAATTAACATGAAGGAAAAAACAACAAAAACTAGTTTTTTATATTCATACCATGCAAGGAAGATATAATGATGATAATAATAATAATAGTAATAATGGTTTCAAATTTTGGCACAAGGCCAGCAGTTTTGGAGGAAGGGTAAATCAATTTACATTGACCCCAGTGTGTAATTGGTACTTATTTCATCAACCCCAAAAGGATGAAAGGCCAAGTCAGCCTTGGCGGAATTTGAACCCAGAAAAACAGATGAAATACCATTAAGCATTTCACCTGGCATACTAATGATTCTGTCAGCTCACCGCCTAAATAATAATAACAATAATAATAATAGTTTCAAATTTTGGCACAAGGCCAGCAACTTTGAGGAGGGGGTAAATCAATTACATTGACCTCAGTGTTCAACTGGTACTTATTTTATTGATCCCAAAAGGATGACAGGTAAAGTCGACCTTGTCAGAATTTGAACTCAGAATGTAACGATGGAGGAATTGCTGCTAAGCATTTTCCTGGCATGTTAACGATTCTACCAGCTCACCACATTAATAATAATAATGATGATGATGATGATTTTAGCACAAAGCCAGCAATTCTGGAGCAGGGGGCAAGTTGATTACATTGACTGCAGGGTGTAACTGGTATTTATATAATCAACCACAAAAGAATGAAAGGGAAAGTTGACCTTGACAGAATCTGAACTCAGAACATAAAGATGGACAAAATGATGTTAAGCATTTTGCCTGGCATGCTAACAATTCTGTCAGTTTGCCGCCCTAATATAATAATAATAATAATCCTTTCTACTAAATTTTTGCGGGGCTGGGAGCTAGTCGATTACATCAACCCCAGTGTTTCACTGGTACTTAATTTATCGACCTCGAAAGGATGATAAGCAAAGTTGACCTTGGTGGAATTTGACCTCAGAACATAGCAAATGGTCAAAATACCGCTAAGCATTTTGTCCAGTGTGCTAACAATTCTGCCAGCTTGCGACCTTCATATGATAATAATAATTTCAACACAAGGCCAGCAATTTTGGGGAGTGGTGAGTCAATTACATTGACCCCCACCCCAGTATTTAACTGGTACTTATTTTATCAACCTCAAAAGGACGAAAGGCAAAGTCAACCCCAGTGGCATTAATAATAATAATAACAATGGTTTCAAATTTTGGCACAAGGCCAACAATTTTGCAGGAAGTGATAAGTCGATTAGATTGACCCCAATGCTCAACTGGTACTTATTTTATCTACCCCAAAAGGATGAAAGGCAAAGTTGACCTCAATGGAATTTGAACTCAGAACGTAAAAACAAACAAAACGTCACTAAACATTTTGCACGACATGCTAATGATTCTGCTAGTTCACCGCCTTAATAATAGCAATTTTTTATTATTGCCACTAAAACAATGTATGGGGAGACATTATACAAGAATAGGTTACAGAAACACTTGAGGTTTACACTGAAATTAAATGGAAAGCTATGGTATACGCAGTATACTCCTAAAGGCTAAATACAGAATCCCCACAGATCGAAGATTACCTTAACCATGAAGTCTAAGCGCTCTCTCCAGTTGCAATCTTAGGCTTACAGGTGCAACCTGACAACTGATCCATTTATTTGGGTCATGTCCACCATTCTCACACCACTTTCAACAAATTTATTGAAAAGCAGCACTTCACATTTCAAGTGGAACTTGATAAAGACAATGAGGGCTTGGCTGAAGAGGTAAATATCTATCTTCAATCCTTGAAGTTGCATGCACCACACAATCTCTTTTGCCATAGCTACAAGACAGAGGAAACCACCTGCCTTTCTTAGACAAAAGGAAGTTGTAAAGTGATTATCATGATGGACTTCTTAGACAAAGGAAGGTAATGAAGAACCCATCACAATGGATTTGGCTGATAGGCAGACTAGTCTCACATGTGTTAACAATGCTTGGATACTGAATGAGTGATAGTAGAATAGTTTCTTCACTCTGCAAGCACCGAAGAGAGGCCTGTTTATAGAATTTATCATGAGCCAGCAATGCCCCTCTTTCTTGGCAAAACTACCAGACCAGGATTTCAGGAGATTATCCATAATCTCCAGACTGAAAGTCCCCTCAGATCAGACAACTGATTCTTAGCAAAGTCCAAGTAAGTTATCATTCTCCCTCATCACTAGTCTTTTACAGTGACTGACCTCATTGCCCTACCAGTATAAGTCTGTATCTGGCAATATTCCAGGTTCCAGGCATCTAGGCTTGGTTTTCGTTTACCAAAGAGATGTGCAGTAGGAAAGCATTCCTAACAAAGAGGCGCTATACCTGCTCACCATCCAGGAATAATTGTAAATGCCACAACCACAGTGCATGGCTATGCATCATCAGCCACTGCATACCAATCTTTCATGCAAAGATCATTGACAGTAGATGGACAGCTTGATCAGAGGAATGCAACTCTTCCACAGAAGTGGAAGAGCAGATGGTCTAACCTGATCAGAGAAAAACTGGAACAAGGTGCAATGGTCAAGCAGTAGTATATGACACAGGTGATGTATATATTTGTTACCTATACCTGATCTTTCAGAGATAGCTTCCTCTCAGCTCATTTCTAGGTATGACTAACAACATTTTTTAAATTTCATTCAGGTTTTCTAGCCACCTGAAAATCTAGACACAACCAGATCACAAGCAACTTAATTGGCACATCAATCCAGTAACCAATGACACTGGCTAATGGCATGGACTTGTCTCTCCAGATACCAACATGGAAGCTCACTGATTTATTTGGATTAATTTTTTGCTTCTGTCACCACTTCTTATTTCTCTAGAATGGTGCCAAACTTTTTGTCTTGGACCAAGCATATAATTCAAAATGGTTCTAAAGGAAGACCATTTAATCTAAGCAAATGGCACTAAAATGGGACAGAACCCAGCTACACTGAGGACACCTACCAAGTAACTTGGGTCGACCCTGTCAAAAGGTTTTCATTAGATATCTACTAAAGCCAGGTTTGTTACCAACCCTTTCTATGATGTATTGAAGGAGGTGGAGTTTTTCATGGATCAATCTTCATGGGATCACACAGATTGGTGCTTTCCTTATCCTACGACTTACAAGTCACCAACCACTCTGCTAGCACCTTGGCCAAAATCTGCAACCCTGCCGTTAGCAGACTTATGGGCTAGAATTATCAATAATATCCCTTGTGTGAGACCTTCATCAGCAAAGCTACTACACACCAGCTCTCTAAACTTGGAATTCTCCCATCCTGATGCCTGCTACAGTAGTCTCCTGAAAGTGCAGCAAACAAGTCTGTCTGGCATATATATAAAGTTTATAGGACAGGTGATTTTTTCCCCACCAACCAATAATAGTAATTCTTTCTACTATAGACACAAGACCTGAAATTTTGAGGAGAGGGTTAGTTGATTTCATTGACCCCAGTACTTGACTGGTACTTAATTTTATCAACCCCAGAAAGATGAAAGGCAAAGCTGGCCTCAGTAAAATTTAAGCTCAGTATGTATAGAGGCCAGAAGAAATGCCACTAAGCATTTTGTCCAATGTGCTTATTATTTTGCTAGCTCACCATCTTAATAATACTACTTTCTAATTTTGGCACAAGGCCAGCAATTTCGAGATGAGGATTAAGTCAATTACATCATCCCCAGTACTCAACTGGTATTTATTTTATCAATCCCTAAAGGATGAAAAACAAAGTCAACTTTAATGGCATTTGGACTCAGAATGTAAAGTTGGAAGAAATGCCACTAAGTATTTTGTCCAGCATGTTAATGATTCTGCCAGCTCACTGCTTTAATAATAGCAACAACAACAATGGTAATATCCGTATTAAGAGTTTGTAAAGTTGAAGTAACTTCCTGAAAGTAAAATTTCTGGCTTGATTATTACAATAGTAATCAGAAAACTGAGGACATTTATACATTGCCCTAAAGTATTGATAACATTAAAGTGATTTTGCAGTTGCAGAGAATTATTGAAACTACAATACAACCTCAAACAGCCAAGAACTTATCACTGTAGAACACAGACTTCCTCACATGTTGGTCAAATATCAGTGGTGCTTCTTTTATTGAAAACTGAAGGAACAAACAGTCAAGCCCAACCACAATGAGATTTGAACACAAAACATTGATACAGTAAAATACCCAGTTTTACAATCTCTGTGACAATTGTAATGAAAAGGAGAAAAGGAGAAATAACAAATGTAGCTTTTGAGTCATTAAAGACTTCTATATTGAATGTATTCCTTTTAATAAACCTTCTACTGTGAATACACAGGATTTACATAAGAGAATTATTTCAATAATGATAACGAATTCTGATGGAAAAAAATGGTTGTTTTTTTTAACCAAAATAATGCTTTTCTACAGCAGATATCAGCTGTTATTGGTTAAAATAGGAGACGGGGGGGGGGGGGGTATAAAATTTGAAGATAATAATAATAATAATAATAGTTATTTTAACCTCCACGTTTCTGTACTTGCACAAGTCAAATGGAGTTCATTGAAGCAAATTGACTATGTTAAGATGCCCTTCCTGTCACCACCCCACATGTGTTTCTAAACTGGGTAATATTCCCCGCTGGCTAGATAAGTTTTTCCCTGAAAGACTGGAAACGAACAATATCACTTATATGATGTGATGAAGCGTGTTTACAATCTTCACATGAAGACAAAACACACATACATGTCATCAAGTATAAATGTCGATATCTGCATATATTTATACATACATAGTCTTTTATATATATACATATATATATATATATATATATATATGCAGATGCAAAGGTTTCTTTCAGTTTCTGTGTAGCAAAGCCACTTACAAGGCTTTGGTTAACCTGGAGCTGAAGTACAAGATACTTATCTGAGGTGCCATGCAGTAGGAATGAACCCAAAAACACATGGTTGGGAAGTAAGCTTCTTAACTACACAGTCATGCTGAAATCATTCCTCAATAAACAACATGCAAACATGGAAAAGTGAGCATTATAATAAATATGATGATGATGATTGTGATAAAAGAAAATAAATTATAAACAAAATACATATATATTTGAATAGAAAAAACAAAAATGAAAAAATAAAGAGCAAAATCACACTGATATTTCCTGATGAAATTCAAGATAGGAAACAAATGATTTACTTGACCATAGTGCATTACTGGTACTTATTGAGCCATGGGGTAAAAAGTAAAGAGCAAACCATCTGTTTTTAATATTTGTGCTAATCTTACTTCTCTTTATTTTTTTTATAATAAAAAAAACTTTAAAATGTATCGTTTTCATTAGGAAGGATGATTTGTGGTGAACGTGATTCTTTTCTTCTTTTTTCTCTCAATCATTCTTACCACCTGTAACCTGTTCTCAGCTAAGCAGACTAAGTCTAGAAGAGTTCTGTAACTTACATAAAAGCTACACTAAAATGCTAAGGTTTCAATTATTTGTTGAAGTTGGTTAAAAAGGCCAGCACCTTAACACATAACTGCCGTAGTATCTTATGAAAGTGAACATTAGTTACTACACTCAATGTGTTAGATTTGGATAAGGAGGAGGAAATTTAAAAAAAAAAAAAACACAGCACTCATGGCCTTTCATGCTCAGAATTATCAAAGCATAGAACAAACTATCCTCATCGGATGTTAGCTGTCAAGACACTGCATCCTTCAAAAATTCCATGCTGCCCAAAACTCACAGCACTAATCTTGACGTCCTGTGCATCCATTTTCTTTCTTTTTTTATTGCTCAGATACTGTCCACTTTTCTGTCTATATTTCACTCTGTTACTGTGCATGTACTTTTGGCTATCATTGCTATTTTTCTTCACATGACTTATTGCTGCTTTATGTCCTTGCTTTTACTGTTTTCAAACAGGTGGTAGTATACATGAGTACTGTGTATAGTAAGCTCATTATTATAATTTCAACAAATGATAAAAAATAAAACAAGAAAAACCAGTTAAATATACTTAAAAACTGTCTTTGATTAGTAACATAAATTAATGTTAAACTAAAATGTATTCAATTTTAAAAATATCAAAAACTCAACTAAAAACAGGGTTTTTTTTAATAAAATTCTTTTCTCCTTTTACAATATTTATTTCAAAAACATGATATTTCTAGAGCTACCTTCAGCTGACAACAGAGGTATTAATTAAAATAAAATCAAAACTTGTGGCACTACTAACATACCTTCTTCCATTTAATAACTACCCCTTAAAATAGATGCTAATCACCTTATACAACTAAATTTCTCTCATTGTTTTTGTTCAACAACTAAACTAATTTCTAACATTGGCTCAAGGCCACAGATATCTAAGAGAAGGGGACAATCAATTACTGACCCCAGAAAGATGAAATGTAAATAAGTTCAGCTAAACACAAGACATGCCCCCACAGATGTTATACCAATTCTGATAATCTACTGTAATACTGACAATATATTCCTTATCTAACTGTACTTTATCTGTCATCTGCCTGTTTTCATAGCCCTCCCAATATCATTAAAAAAAAAAAAAAAAAAAAGGGTTCTGCCACTCGCACTGCTACTCACTCAACCCTCAGTTCCTATGTTACTCTCTCTTTGACTGTCTTGTTCAGGTTAATGTGGAGCCCCACTACATACATTGTTATAATTAAGATTTTAAAATGAAAACTGACTCAAGCCATTATTCTATGACCATGCGAGGCAGTAACATCTACACATACATACTACAATTTAAATGTATTTTTTCTTTTGTTTAAGGTAAATAGTGTTGACTTTAATTAATCCTGTATCCTCTCTGCTCTACCCCACCCTCTCTCTCTCTCTCTCTCTCATACACCAGGGGACATTGGCAGCTAGGGTGAGATGACAGGTATGATGGTGTACCTGGGATAACAGAAACAACCAGGTTATAAGGTAGTGAGACAAAAAAGTTAATAATGGCAGTGTCTCTCACTCTATAGTAGGTAAAACACTTTGTTGTCCAGTCAGCAAGAGAGTCACAGATCAAGCCTTGTTGGTGCTAAGTAAACTACATTTTGAATTGGGACTATAATATTAATATATGTAATGAATTGCTAATATATGTAATTTATAACCAGTTAATTGTGTATAAGTGAATTTGTTGTTGTTGCTGTTTAAGCCTAGGTTTACTCTGAAGAGGTTAATGGTACCAACCATGGCCACTACATCTTCTCAAAGATTGTAAACACCATTTTGCAATAATGATAGTTACTCTAAAAGAATTTGGGTTTCTTTTTTTAAAATTTATTTCTTCCTAAGTTGAAACACACAATATATAATTACACAAACACTTGCACATAGATACACACACACACACACACACTTGTTTGCAGATGACAATTTATTCCATTGCTAATCAAAGTTTCTTGTTATGTGTAATCCTTCAGGTAAGATAATCACTTTGATGATTGCACATAACTTCAGAGTAGAAACAAAGTGAATCATAGCTTCAAATGAATAAAGCCCACTATATGTATAGAGTACTCTTTCTTTTATATGTACAGCCAAACATGTGTATCATGTGTGTGTGTGCGTGTGTGTGTGAGTATGTGGTATTTAATTTCTAAAAACACTAAGTGTGTGTGTGTGTGTGTGTGTGAGTGAGAGAAAGAGAGAGAGAGAGAGAGAGAGAGAGAGAGATGTGTCTTTAGAAATTTATCAAATACCATTAATATCATATTTTGTTTGATTTTAGCCATTTCAAAACATACTGGTCACTCTGGCAAACTAAGTAAGGTTATCTCTAGAGCTTTTTTGTTTTCAACTGAATGTCAAGCACTCCTCCTATATTGGTACATTTTGTCATTTTGCCAAAGGTCACAGTTTTACAAACAATTAATAGTTTTTACCGACAACTTCAAGGAAGCTATATATAAGTTACCTTCCACTACACAAACAGACCATTCAACAACAATAATTGCTTGAACAGTCTGCAACATTTAAAGGGGAGTCCTATCGTTGGAATGGCAAAAACCTCAGCTCAGCATATTTCATTTTAAATAGATCAATACCCAGGCTCTCATTAATCCAACCCAATATGGTTCATTTGCTCACACTTTACACCAATTTAGTATTCCATTGGTGATATTGTGGCATCGTTAAAGCCTTTTTATTGACAAGGCTTCAGTCAGAGTCAAAATAATTATTAAACATGATTTATCCATTGCTATCATTGGAACAGATAGAATTCAGATTATAACATGGGTTCAAATCATCCCACAGATACCAGTGTTACCTTAAGCAAGATATATGGTTTACAAGTCACAGTCCTGCACTGTGAACTAATTATGACATCATAAGACATATCTGGGTGTCTACCAATGATATGTCATTCAATCACTTTATCTTACTAACTGGTATCTGACTACAAGAGTTTAGAATTGAATGTTGACAGCAGCTTTGTGTATGAGCTTTCATTATTTAATGTTCATGTTCCATGCTGGCATAGGTTGCACAGTATGACTGATGGGTTCAAGGACTGCATCATGCTTATTTGTCTGCTTTGGCATGGTTTCTATAGCTGGATGCTCTTTCTAATGCCATCTAGTATAGCATATATTAGATGCTTTTTGTATGGCACCAGAACTAGTGAGGTTGCCATTAGCTTGCAAGACTATGAACCCCAAGGGAGCAGCTTTATGCTAAGAGATGAGCAGGGGAAGTATGACAAAAGAGGCCAGAGCAGAGCAGGTTTCTTACAGTAAAAGAGTTATGTGACTACTCGCATTTTAGAAAAAAGGAAGAGAATGATTGGGTAGAGCTGGAAAGAGAAATAAAATGATAAAGTGTCTGAGTTAAAAAGTTGAAGTATTAGCCTGAAGTGAAACATGTAAAAGATAAACTAGCCCAAATTATGGTATTGGTTGGTGGTAGGAAGTATAATAGTTTTGTACTGCTAGGATGTGGCATTGATGTGTTTAGAAGAAACGAATAGTAAGTATGATGTATATGAGTAGTAGTGAGCACAATAGTGTTATGGTAGCTGGAACAACTTTAGATTTACTAGATGCACTGATGTAGCAGACATGAACAGCTTTGGACCATTTGATCTTTAAAAAATTGGTAAATATGTTTGTTTACTTAGCTGAGCTAAGCTAGTAAACTAGTGGTAGATATGAAGTTAGTGATTAATAGAGCTAAGAGAACTCTGACAACATAAAGGAGATTCACCTTCCACAGTAAAAGACAAACAATATGATTTTATTGTGTATCATAACATGGATGGTATATTGGCAGTGAGACTGAAACAAGGAGTGTGTGTGTGTGTGTGTGTGTGTGTGTGTGTGTGTGTGTGTGTGTGTGTGTGTGTGTGTGTTTAAAGAAAAAGAGATATAGAAGGCATGTAGTGATGAGAGAGGAGTAAGTTGAATATTGGATATGTAATGAGATGGGATAAAGACTAGTGATAGAAGTGAAATGAGAAGGTAAGAAATTATTAACAGCAACAAAATAGATTGATATGTTGGATGGGGTGTGAGAGAGAATCTACATTGATGTGGATGATAGAGGCTTATACCTGAATAGTGATGGTGAGTTGGATGTAGAAGGTAAATGTAGATGTCGACCAAGGAAGACTTGGGAAGTTGTTGTTTAATCAAGCCTAAGAAGGATTGTCTTCACAGATGAGATAATACAAGGTTGAAGAGGTTATTTACTGCAAACTCTTTCAGCCCAAACTGGGCTGACAGGAGACTGAGATTTCAGAATGATGGCAATGATTATCTACACTAATATGAAAAATAGAGGGAATGAATATGAAAATACTAACAACATGGATAGTATTGATTTCATCTAAAAAGTTAAGTTAAAAGGTGAATTAGTCTCATGAAAGGTGTCATTTCTCACAAATATGACAAGTGATTTTTATTATATCATGCACATGACAAATTATATATATATATATATATAATATATATCATGTATATATCACACATTTGACAAAGATATCTGTCATCACTGCCATGTGTATGTATGATAAACACATGTAACATTTATCACACACACACATGACAATACCTTTCATATACACAACAAAACATTAGTCAGGGAAAGTCAAAGGTCACATTCTATTGTAGTTTCACTGCAGTTTATCTCGCATCATCATACTGGCCATTCATTTCAATGAACTGAGCTAATTATACGGGATTTCTTCCAACCATTGCAGACTAACTTTAATTGAGACAGTGAAAAGGAAGTGGATAACAACATCCTGGTGATACAGTAAATCAGAGAAAATTGGGCAAGTAATGCATTAATGTGATCCTTTAATGAGGTGAGGCAAGAGTTGATCCCATGACATGGTTTCAGGGAACTTTTAGAAACCTTGTATATAGCAGCTTAATTATATGTCAATGATTAACAGAAAAGATGTAAGCTAAGGATACACACGTCCAGTTATTCAGACTGAGCACTGTAATGTCACCAATGCATTTTTATCATTATTGTCCTTACATGTTTTTGATTTGTATTAGCCCTTGTGGCCAATAAAACAGAATTAATTATTATTATTATTATTATTATTATTATAGCATTATTTCAACACTTGGTATGGTCAGGCCCTTACAGGACAGATCTGAGCAGATGAACTCCTAATGGCTTTAATTACTATTTATCAATAGTGTGGCATTTAACTACTATGTGTAATAGTACAGTATTTAATTATTATATATTGTTATAAGGTATTAAAAGAAATAATTTGAAAAGAAGGTTAATATGGGTGAGAACATTAACGTTGGAAGATATGGTATCAATCTAGGTTGAAATCCTACTGAAATCAATTGTGTTTCCTAGTTGATATAAATACCAGTAATATACTGTGCTATTTCAATCCACCTTTCTTTGTCACTAAGTTCTCCACACAAATTATCAACAGTTTTAAAATATTTATGCAACAATACAAATAATTTTCTTTCTGGTTGAAATTTAAAAAAAAGTTTTTTACCAAAATTTATTCATTTCAATTCTTTTCACCAGTCTATTATGGAAGATTAAACTACAGTTTTTAAATATATTTTTGTAGATGTTTATAAATTCATATTAAATTATGTTTCTTCTAAAAGCTCAGGTTAACACACACACATTTTCAAGTAATTATAAAGTTTATGTGTGAGGCAAATAAAGACACCTTCCAGACAACATGAACTTACAATTCAGATTATTTATTACCTAGCAATGTGGTTCTTTATTAGCATGGCCAATGTGCTTCCTCTGTGTGTGTGTGTGTGTCTGTGTGTGTGTGTGAGAGAGAGAGAGAGAGAGAGAGAAAGATGAAAATGTCCAGATCAACAGATACATTGTTAGAATCATATTCTCTAAAATCCTGGAACAAAGGACACCCAAGTAAAAAATGATGCAGAGAAATCCTTGATGGTGAAGTTACTTAAGAAGTTATCATAAGATTACAGAGTATTATCAGAACAAAATGGTAAATTATAGCAACTAGTGTTCTACCTAGAATTATTTTGTTATGTTGCTCAGACAACATGATCCTATATATATATATACATATATATATAAACAGATTAGGTACATATACATATAAACAGATTAGAGGAAGTCGATAAATGCAGCAGCAGTGGCAGTAGCAGCAGTAGCAGCAGTGGCAGCAGCAGCAACAGACAACTGGTAATTGGCACCAGAACAATTGGCATGTTAACAATGAGAATCTGTTAATCAATGAATGGAAGAGATAAAATTACAAACTGATTTCATTCGTTAAACCTTTCCCTCCTGTTGCTGGTGGATTAGGAGGAAGAGGAGGAAGGGAACAAGTTTTCTTGTTAACCATCAGAGTAAAAAAAAAAAATATTATGGAAATTTCCAGATATTATTTTGCTGGTGGCCGTGACCATGGCAGTGGCAATTATGAGCAATGAAAACAAGGAATCATTTACAGAGGACAGAAGCCATTATTTACTACCAGTGCCAGCCAATACATTTCAGATTTCACTAGTCTTTATCTGTTCAAGAAGAGATTTTCTGGCATTTATAAGAATGTATGAGTAGTGATCAGTCAACAAAGAGTATTGATTAGTGATCATGAAACAAAATTATCATGATTTCTGCCTCATGGGAAATAGTCACATTGGTGCCATCGCAATAGTTTTGGGGGTTTTTTTTAATAAAAATTGGTCAAGTTTATTTGGATTTTGGCGAAATTTTCTATGACACACTGGTCCCTTATTTATTTCCAATTTTGAATAGAAATAGTAATTAAATAAATATTTAATAATGTGTTGAACGAATCCATGGAATGTAATACTGTAAAGCATTTGATGGCACTCAAAGACATTCCTCCACCCATCCCATGAGACAGCTCCGTGGCTTATTGATAGCAACACTGTCAAAAGTAACAATAGATGAACAGTAAAAATGATAATTCTATTCTTGATGTTTTCTTTGGCTTTTTAATTTTAATTTTCTTTTCCAAAGGGAAATTTGAAAATTTTCAATAATTTTGGTATTATTAAATTACTTGTTTTTTTCCTTTTTTAAAAAAAATAAGTTTTAAAACTAAACCAAGTTCTAATGAATGTGACATGAAGATGATATATAAAAAACAAAAATACTTTAGTTCTTGTGTTTAGAATATACTAAAAATAAATGATTCTATAAATCTAGTCTGGTGGCATTGGAAAATATAAGTCTAAGGTCAGCACCTAAAATCTTACAATCATCATTCATTTTAGATGAATACAAAAAAATGAAGCTTATAGTTCCTTTTTAGAGAAATCTATTAAATGTGCCACATACTTTTAATAAGTTATAGTACACAACATACACAACAAAGATCCAAAACATTAAATATACATACATATATATCCACAAACACACACACACATCCAACACATTCATCACAATACCTTGCAGTATTTGTTCCAATTCCCCACACACTGAGTTCAAATGCCACCAAAGTCAGCTTTGCCTTTTATCTTTTTAAGATCAACAAGTAAAGAACCGATCCAGAGTAGTAAATTGGCAGAGAGTGCCAAGTAACATGTTCTATACTATCTGTTCTGGCATTTTGTGTTTTAACAGCAACGCCTGCAATAACAAGTTTCAAGCTCTACTGACCTTAAAGAGGTAGCCTTTCATATTAGACAACAGTGGTGGTGGTATGGAGTAAAAGGGAGACTTGCATCCATGGGTAACTGCAAAAGTCTGTGCATATATGTGTAGACATGTGGCCCATCCTCACAAATGGAGGCCTTACAGTACACACACTCTCTCACATGCATACACACACACACACACACACACACACACACACATGTACATTCGCAAATAGACATATAAACAGACACACACATATATATATATATATAAACAGACACACACACATATATATACACACATACATATATATATATATATACACACATACATGTATATATGTACACATATACATAGATTAATACACAGTACATGTGTGTATATGCATTAAATACCGATAAATGGATAAAGCAGTACAAAAAAAATCATTTAGGAAGTTATGTCGTGTGTGTGTGTGTGTGTGTGTGTGTTTAAGTGTGTATACTAGGGTGATCTATGATCTATGATCCGCTCAAATGATCTGCACATACACACACATACACACACACACACACACACGTACACTTTCATACACACCCACACAAACATACATTCACATATTCTCATACATACACACACATGCACACATACATTCACACTCTCTCATGCACACACACACACACACACATACAGAATTGTTTCATCTTTTTGTTTTTCCCCACTGTATTATACCCAACAGCAGTAAAAAAAATTCTTCCTTGAAATACCTGATGGAATAGAAGGAAGAATGATAAGAACAGTCCTGATGGTGCCCCAGAATGGCCACAGCCAAATGGTTGCAAACTGAGAAGATAGGAAGAATCCTCCTTTGAAATTATAAACATGTTTCGTTTTGTCTCTTTCTCACTCTCTTACACTCCCTCTCACTCTCACGCTCACTCAGCTAACTTTTGACATTTCATCCCACTATTTCATTTTTATATGACCATTCATCCCTTGGTAGCGTGTTGAATCCATGTAAGGTCCCCAGTATAGATGACGAGTGTAGAATATTAGGATTTTCTCTGTAAGGATACCGCCAAAGAACCATAAAGGTGCATACTCAAGTGTCACTAGACCCATAATATCCCAGTCAAAATTATCGTAGTCCCAAGGACAGGCGTCAAAACGTGTTAATATATAACCAGTGCTGAATTCCCATAGGTAAGTCCACAACATGTAAATAAGTCCTCGACACAGCAATGGTACTGTGTCCTGTAAGCGATAATGAATCTGTTCGACAACAAGGATTGCAACCCCATAAATCAACAGAGACCAGACACTTGTGTTTCCAGGAAACTTGACATTCATGTTAACAACAAACTCCCAGGCTGCTGTGAACATCACTTCAATGAAATAGCCATGGATGGCATAAATATAAAATCGCATAGGTAACGATAGTGCTATATGTTGATGCATCATTGTTTGCCAGCTGTTGTGATGACGAGTGAAGAAACTTTCAGTAGAATCTGGAAGAAAAAATAAAATATCTATAAAAATACATCGAAATACACACACATGTATATATATATATATATATATATATATATATATATATATATATATATATATATATATTTATATATATAAATACAAAATGGGACAAGAATGCAAAACATCCAGACAGTTAGGTGATACAAGAAAGGGACAACAAAACATCCAGATAGATGATACAAAGAAAACAAGGACAGGTCATTCGGAGTTTTCTTTCCTCAGTCAAGATCCAGATTATCTTTGCAATTTTGGCTGGTTTTTCTCGATATTGCTCCAATCTGGCCAGCCCCAAGGAAAAACTAAGCTAAGAGCATTAGATTCCTTGGAAGAAAGCAGCGAATGTATATAAAAACAAGGACAGAAAAAAATTAACAATGTTACACAAATACAATAAAATTAAAATAATAACAGGACAATAACAACAGATGTCTTTCAACTAAGGATGAATTAAATTAAGCTGGTGTGTGTGGAAATAAAGCCTTACGGCAGAGATACAAGATTTCACAGGCACAAAATTGTAGTTGTGGCCAATGCCAGTGTCAGTTAACTTGCACCCATGCTGGTGGCACATAAAAAGTACCCATTACACTCTTGGAGTGGTCGGCGTTAGAAAGGGCATCCAGCCATAGAAACCACGCCAAATCAGATTGGAACCTGGTACAACTCTCCAGCTTACCAGTCTCAGTCAAACTGTCTAACCCATGCCAGCATGGAAAGCAAACATTAAATGTTGCTATTGCTGTTGTTGATGATGATTGGTACAATGGGTAAATTGTCGCTATTTTATATTTTTAATATCATGCATGTGCATTGTTTGCTTTTGATTTTGTTGACTACATAGTGTACTAGGGTCAGTTGGGCACTGTCTGTGCACAAAACAGCACCATGACGCAATTCACTTAGCCAGAAATTTGGAAACATGCTATACTGCTTGGTATGCATGCCAAAAGCTCCAATACAAACATTTCAGAGTGCTTGGGTGTGCTTGGGTGTCAATCTGAGAACATGTACCGAGAGAGATAAAAATCAAACATACAATCAACATCATGGTGTTTGGAAGGATTAGTAGTGATGGCAACATTATGCCTCCATTCACCTTCCCACACAGCCTCAGACTCAACATAGAGGCCTACATCAGGTGCTTGGAGTAGGTAGTGCTGCCCTGAGTCAAGGGGGAGGCTGCTGGAAGACCCTATATCTGGCGACAAAACTTTGCACCAGACCACACAAGCAGGAGAACCTAATCATGGCTATCGGACAATTTCTGCAACCACAGCACCCCTAACATCTGGTCACCTAACTCACCAGACTGCAACCCCCTTGATTATTATGTGTGGGGCGCAGTTGAGTGAGAGACCAACAAAACTTCTTGTAACACCAAAGATGAACTGAAGGCAAGGATTATAGCAGCATTCACCAACTTAAACAAGGAGACCATCCAGAAGAGTTGCAGGAGATTCCAAAGTCGACTGGGAGCCATGGTTGAAGCCAATGGCAATTTTATTGAATAGATTTTCTCTTTAGTATTTCAAGATATTTTTATGTTATTTTAGTAAATATATCTGTTAAAATGAGATGTCAATGTTATTTTCATTTTTGCGTAATCTAGACGACAGTTTATTCACCACACCCTGTATACACACACACACACACACACACACACACACATATATATATACATTTATCAATTCATGTACAAAGGAGCCAGGACTAAGTACAAAGCCATCATAGAGAGCGATACTAAGGGAATCTACCCACTGTACAGGAGTAAATCCTGGAACAGCACGGAAAGGACCAGTAATAAGATAAATAAGGCCAACACTTGGTATGACAACAACAAATACCAGAGTGTCATGTTCACTGATGCGACCCCTGGTGGCGAACTAGCACACCTTTTTAGAAAATCATTAAGTAAGGCTAATCTATGAATTAAAGTAGTGGAGAGGCCTCGTGCCCCTTTAAAATCCCTAATCTGTAATACCTATTCCTTTGATAAGCCCCCCTGTACAGAGTACAAATGTGTTATGTGTAGGATGAACCCACAGGTTAACCATAAGGTTAGGAATGTAGCATATAGCTTATGATGTATTGAGGGAAGGTGCAGTAACATGACAACTACCTACACAGGAGAGACTGCACACAGCATAAGAGACCATATAGGTGAACATTGGTGAGAGCTCAAAGACGAGAAACATGTTCTATCAACAAGCTCAAGCAGAACATGGGGGTTCAATTAATAACAGAGGTTAAAGTACTATCGACACAGAACTGACATGACATTTAGAGTGATTACAGAAGCTACACACATAACAGACTGAGCCTCAATAGAAAACATGAATGGAACAGTAACACCCACCACCACACGACTAAAGACAGTAGGGATGTGAAGAGAGAGGAAAGAAGGAAGAAAAAACCCCCGTAAATAATACACAGATATATACAGAGTAATACACACACACAATAGACATATATGCACTTACCTGTGATGCATATGAGAAATATAGATGCATAAAAAATACATAAATAAATATATAAATAGATAAATAAACAAATATATAAATGTATCTGTTACATAACTGTGATAAATGGAAGACAGAGGTAGATAAAATAAATAAACAAAACTATATAAAGGGCATAGATACATACAAAGTGAACCCATACACACACACAAAACCACATGGACGGCCATATGCTACCAACAACACAACTAACATGGTCAGCAGCAGCAGCTGTGCTGATGATGGCAACACCGTGGAAGAACACACATGTTTTTCTTTCTGTTTTTTCTTTCCTCGGGTCTTAGGACAGCAGCAGCACAATGGGGTAAGAGGTCGGGGCTGAGGGGAAGGCCACACGGCTGCTAAAAACTATGACACACACACACACAAACAAGGACACAAACGCATGTGCACATATAGATACACATCTTAGAAGAAAAGAATGGAGTGAATGGAGCAAGAACACACACACGAAAACAAAAAGTGTCACTGAAGAGGTCACAGATGTGTGACAAAAGATTTCTGGACAATGGACAAACGTCAAAATAATAAAAAATAATATAATAACAGTAATAAACAAGTGAAGAAAAAAAAATATAGTGTGTGTGTTTATTTGGCAAAACAATAATAATAATAAATAAAATAACCATCCCAAATACGACAATATATATATATATATATATATATATATATATATATATATATATATATATACATACATACATACATATATATATATATATATATATATATATATATATATAAAAGTAAATAAATGGAGTTGAACGCAGATGTTATTCCAATTCTTCTACTATAGCCTCGGGCTGACCAAAGCCTTGTGAGTGGAATTGGTTGACAGAAACTGAAGGAAGCCTGTTGTATATATATATTTATGTGTGTATGTGGTGAGAGAGAGAGAGAGAGAGAGAGAGAGAGAGAGAGAAAGAGAGAGACTTTGTGTCTGTCTTTGTCTCCTACCACCACTTGACAACTGGTGTTGGTTTGCTTACGTCCTTGTAATTTAAGCAGTTCTGCAAAAAGAGACCAATAGAATAAATACAAGAGTTAATAAAAAGAAACAAAACATTAGTCCAGGGTTGATTTATTTGACTAAAACTTCTTCAAGGCACTTTTAGTTTAATGTCTATCATTTCATTTCATATTTCTACACTTTTTCAAATGTGTTTCAAGGTGCCAAGCAGTGGGACTGAACCTGCCATGCCTTTCTTACTTGTTTCAGTCATTGGATTGCAGCCATGCTGGGGCACCACCTTGAATAAATCTACCTCATTACTAAGGTAATTTTTTTTAAACCTTAAAAATTGCTTGATTTTAACCTTATTTTCACACATTTTTAACCTTATTTTCTAACTTTATTGACAGATTTAAACCTCATTTTAACCTTATTATTACTAATATATCCATAAACATTAAGGAGTTCGCTCTTGTTTTGATTACTTTATGATATATGAGTATTATTAATGCAATTTTAAAAAATAACTATTGTGGAAATTTATTATACTACAATATGATATAATGTTTTATATTTTGTAAGCAAAAACTGTCTTTTGTAAGGAATTTTTCAGCATCAAAAAACTGCATTCTACAAAAGCTGATATCACTTGACATAGTATCAGATCTGTTTATTCCATGGGTGAAATTTTGGGGTTCGTTAGTTGAATTATTGAATTAATTTGGTTTTTATTGAATTAATTTGGTTTTTATTGAATCTAAAATCAATGTAATTCATGATGCAACATGGGTCTTTGTTGAATTTCAATTGTTTGAGGCTTTTGTAAGCATCATAGTTGGTGAAAGCTGTTGACTGCAGCTTTCAAAATCAATTCTTTCAACTGCAGATTGTTTGAACATATTTGGATGAGGTTAGTCCTGATCTCAGGATTTCACACAGCTTCTTTCATTCTCTGCACCAAAATGTCTTCATCTTCCAAACTTTCTACAATTTTTGTAACCTTTGCAAAGTTCTTGCATAGTAATTTCAGGCATCCAACCAGCTGCCCCACCAGGTCACAAGTGGCTGAGGCAGATATCTGAGTGTTTTGAATTGCTCCCAGCAGTGTTTGTCTTTTATAGTAGCAGCCTTCATGGGGTAATCAGACAATCCACTGCAGGATAGAAAGCCTTTAATTTTAGAGCACAGTTGTGCAATAGGTAAGAGAAGCAGGTTACATGGAAGAGATTAGGATACTTGCAATGTTTCTCCAGCAGCTACCATATACCAAGTATAGTTGGAGAAAATTTTCTCCTGGAACCACCATACTTCTTAACAAATCATCAATGATCTGAGCGATGACTGTGGCAGTTAGAGCTGATTTGAGTGGCAAACATTCAATTAAGAATGTTCTTTGAGGATTTCAAGCTGAACCAACGAGTACATTTTGACAATTTTTTTTGTCATTGATCTCACTTTCATCAGCAATTAAAAATACATTTTGATCAGCCAAGCAGCTCTTGCAATTTTCAACCATATTTGCACTAAACATATCAACATATTTTTGGCATGTAGATGGAGATGGCAGTGGCTTATTGAGAGAATCAAACAAACTTCTCACACTTGTATTAATGAACTTGTGCAAAGGAATGCTAGCCTCAAGAAATACTTTGGTCAACATTGCACCCCAAGATTTATTATTTTTGGTAAATTCAAATGATTTGATCGGTGGCTGTACAATTTTAGTAGTCTTTTTAAGATGGTTTTGATATTTTTGCTCATTTTATGCGACTCAACAAAATGTCTTTTATTGCATTTGACATCAACAAGGCACAGTCTTCAGTGTTATTGATTCAATACAAATTCTTTTGAAATTTTCTCTGTAAATTCAAGAGCTTTTGCCTTTTGACTTGTTTTTGGTTTTGACATCTGAGTTAAGAATAAGAAAATCATGAAATATATATCAAAATATTATTGAGAAACAGCTAGCATACTGTACATTTACATATAGTGAAAAGACTAGCAAGGAAAAGTACTTACTTTCAAAGATAAATTTAAAATTCCTAAGTAACATCATCATCATCATCATCATCGTTTAACGTCCGCTTTCCATGCTAGCATGGGTTGGACGATTTGACTGAGGACTGGTGAAACCGGATGGCAACACCAGGCTCCAGTCTGATTTGGCAGAGTTTCTACAGCTGGATGCCCTTCCTAACGCCAACTAACAGGTGTAAAGAATTAAAACTATAAGTATATACACTTACAATTGGATGATAATAAATGATTTTGTTCTTAAAGAGGCCTGTTTCATGAATCGGAAAAAAAGATGCAAATAATCACTATTAGTGTTTGGTACTGATCACCAATAACTAATATTGGTAAAAGCACCTTGAAGTCAGAAATCTGTCTTATAGAAAAACTAAACAGACATGCTAGACTTTTGTTTATGTTCAAATGACTGGACGCACATGGTGTTAAATAATTTAACATTGAAGGGTAGGACAAGCCATAGAGAGTGCTAAAAATAGCTCCAAAGCTGTAGTCCAATACGACAGCTCCTCTAAAAGCTAGTAGGAAGAAATAGGTATGAAATTAGGTTTAATCAATATATAAAAATATATATCAATGAATTTATTTATTCTTTTCAGTAGCTAATCAAAATAAAATTTTCTTTTTAGTGAATTTCATTTTTTTAACCTTCTTTTAACTTTATTGCATGATTTTAACTTTATTAACTTTAAGAAGTGATTAATTACAATGATTAATTGTAAAAAAAAAAAGTTTTCATCTTTAGTTTTAACCTTCAAACAAATGTTTTTATGAATTTTAACTTTTTGGTAAAACAATGCATTACTCGTTAGTTATTTCTTAAGTTTGGCAACTTATTCTCTTGGCCCCTTCCGCCAAATGGCTAAACTACAAGGACATAAACAAACCAACTCCAGCTGTCAAGTGGTTGGGGTGGGACATGGATGAATGGAAACAACACATACACACATTCTTTCAGTTCAGTCAATCAAATCCTCTCATATGGCTTTGCTCAGCCCAGGGCTATCATGAGAGACACTTGCTAAAGGTGCCATGTAGTGCAACTGACAAATTGTTAAAAATGAGAACAATGTTAGAAGCTTATATCGTAAAAGGTGGTGGATTAGCAGAAATGAAAAAGTGATAGGCAAAATGCCTTGCTGTATTTAAGTACGACCACATTAGTGTTCTTTTTTGGTTCAAATCCAACAGAGGCCAACTTTAGTTTCATCATTCTGGTATCAATAAGAGAAAGTACCAACCATGTACTGGGAATAGATTATTGTAGTCACTCTTCCCCTTCCCTTACACTCTTGCCTTTTTCTAGCCTACTCTCTCACTTACCATGATAATAATATTGGTTTCAAATTTTGGTGCAAGGCCGGCAATTTTGGGGGAGAGGCAAGTCAATTGCATTGATCCCCATTAATCAACTGGTACCTATTTTATCAACCCCGAAAGGATGAAAGGCAAAGTTGACCTTGGCAGAATTTGAACTCAGAATGTAAAGACAGATGAAATGGCTCTAAGCATTTTGCCCAGCATGCTTACAATTTTGCCAGCTTACCACCTTCATAATAATAACAATATTAATAACAATAATTTCAGACTAACAGAAGCTAGAAAGCCTGATTTAGTAGTTGTAGACAAAGAGAATAGAAACTGCCAGGTAATTGGCTTTACTGTCCCAAACAATAAGAAAATTAATATGAGAGGTATAGATAAAATAACAAAGTACCAGGGTCTAGCTATTGAATTACAGAGCCTATGGATAGTGTGGGTAAAATGTATCCCTGTAGTTATAGGTGCATTAGGAACTATCTCTAAAGATTTGAACAGATCGATGGAGGAAATAGGCATAAAACTTAGTTTATTGCAGCTCCAGAAAACAGTATGATTAGGAACAGCTAGGATAATTAGGAAGGTTCTTGACATCTAAGGTTACTTGTTGTAGCTTGATGTTAGGAATTTTTTCCCAACAGTCTAATCTGTTGTGCATATATGAAATAATAATAATAATAATAATAATAATAATAATAATAATCTCATCCACTGCCAATAATCTTAATATCTACTTTCTGAGGAAAAACAGCCAACTCTGCTCAGACACGCTATCCATATATCAACAACAAATGTGTAGCAGACACATCTATTACCATAGCAACAAAGTATAGCATGCTGTTAAAAAAAAAAATCTCCAATTGTTAGAGACAGAGAGAAAATTATTTTTAAGCCCAGATCAGTCCTTATCCATTAGTGCTTTGGCTAAAGATATGCAAACACTGACCATATTTCCTTCATCATCGTTATCATTGTTTAACGTTCGTTTTTTATGCCGGGCATGGGTTGGATAATTTGACAGGAGCTGGCAAGCAGGAGAACTGCATCAGGTTCCAGTGTGATTTGGCTTGGTTTCTATGACTGGAAGCCCTTCCTAACGCCAACCTCTTTACAGAGTGCACTGGGTGCTTATTACATGGTGCTGGCATGGGTGCTACTACGTGACACTAGCACAGCTTTTTACGTGGCACCAGTTTGCAGGCCAGTCCTCCTTAGAAATTCAACCAAGCACAAGTAAATGGCAGAAGTAGCTCATGATTCTCTAAGACTCTCCTTATTTCTAAATAACATACCTAAGACTATATTACAACAAAACCTCAATTAATGTTCTTGAAAACTACTGAAACATCTAGAAACTCACAGTCGCACCCTCCAAACACTTTTAAGATAATAAATGTCAATATGATGTTACATACTGTCAGTTAAAGTTATAATAAAATTAGAAACCTAGTTTAATTAAGATATATTGTTATTAATAAATCATGACACAGATTAAACAAATCAACTTTTAATAATGAGTACTACTGAGTAATGAATAATTCATTGCATTGCTTGTGTGAAGTATTGAACCTATGACCTCTTGTTGTGAACTTCCAGCACTTCACCATGATCTAGTGTCAAAAATAAGTGTTTTATGGCTATTTCAACAATTTGGCGTATGATTCAGTAATTAGAAATAAGTGTTTGGTATATTTTTCACTAGGAAATTTAGGTCATGGTTTTATTATGCTATGTGCTCTCTGTCATCACTTTTCAGGCAACTAAAGTCATTACACACACACAAACTCATGCCACTACCACCACACACACATCCATACAGAACTCACCACTACCCTCTCACACACACACACACACACACACACACACACACACACACACACACACACACACACACACAAATATCACATGTATGCATGCACACACACCACACCAATGCACACACTGTACAACCCAATCCTTCCATCATCACATTGTACACAACAACTTGCCCTTTCAAATTGTTCAACTATGCAGTCACCTGCTCTGTTAGAAATAGCAGCTAAATCTGCCATTTTTAAAAAAGGAAGGGCACATTAGATAACGATGTCCTAGACATTAGGCCTGAAACAGCAGTGTTAGTAGGAGTGTCAATAAGAGATTTGCTTAATGTAGAACTGACTGACTGACCAGGAACTAAACAACCTTGTGCAAGACCTTCCATTTCTCCATCACACAGTACAGCATACATATCCCACTTCCTGTCAACTATGACTGCAAGAGAGTGCACTGTATTAAAGCATTCAGGTGTTAAACTGCACATTAATCTTTAAACAAGGCTCAAGGGTCAAAACTAGTCAATTACATCGACACCCCCACCCCACCCCCAGTGTTTCACTGGTACTTAATTTATCGACCCTGAAAGGATGAAAGGCAAAGTCAACCTTGGCAGAATTTGAACTCAGAACATAAAGCAGGACGAAATGCTGCTAAGCATTTTGCTTGGTGTGGTAACAATTTTGCCAGCTCACCACCTTAATAATAATAATAATCATCATCAGCAGCATCATCACTTATCTGTTTTCCATGCTGGGTATGGGTTGGGTGGTTTGACTGAAAACTGGTAAGCCAGGGAATTGCACCAGATTCTAATTTGATTTGGCATGGTTTCTATGGCCGGATGCCCTTCCTAATGCCAACCACTCCAAGAGTGTAGTGGGTGCTTTATAATAATAATAATAATAATAATAATAATAATGGTTTCAAATTTTGCTACAAGAGTAACTATTTTGGAGGAAGGGACTTAGTCGATCACATTGACCCCAGTTTTCAACTGGTACTTATTTTATCAACCCCAAAAGGATGAAAGGCAAAGTCGGCCTCAGCAGAACATAAGGACAGATGAAAAGCCACTAAGCATTTCGCCTGGCTTGCTGCCTTATACAATAATAATAATAATAATGGTTTCAAATTTTGGCACAGGATCAGCAATTTTGGGGTAGAGGTAAGTCGATTACATCGACTCCTGTGCTCAACTGGTACTTATTTTATCAACCCCGAAAGGATGAAAGACAAAGTCGACCTCAGCAGAATTTGAACTCAGAATGTGAAGATGGACAAAATACCACTAAGCATTTTGCCCAGCATGCAAATGATTCTGCCAGCTTGCAAGAAGAAGAAGAAGAAGAAGAAGAAGAAGAAGAAGAAGAAGAAGAAGAAGATGATGATGATGATGATGATGATGATGATGATGATGATGATGATGATGATGATGATGATGAGGAGGAGGAGGAGGAGGAGGAGGAGGAGGAGGAGGAGGAGGGGGAGGGGGAGGAGGAAGAGGAGGAAGAGGAGGAGGATCCTTTCTAATATAAGCATAAGGCCTGAAATTTCTGGAAAGAGGGTAATTGATTACATCAACTCAACTCCACTGTTTAACTGGTATTTCATTTATTGACCCCAAAAGAATGAAAGGCAAAGTCAATCTCAGTGAAATTTGAACTCAGAACATTAAGCCAGAAGAAATGCCACTAAGCATTTCATCCAGTGCTGCTAATGATTTGCCAGAAGAATAATGATATCACCAGAGAAGATTTCAGAAAATGACAAAGGAACCACACACTGGGATACACCAAGAGTAATCAACCAGACATTGTTGTCAAAGATTATCAGAAAAAAAAAAATCAACACATCAGTCCCAACAGATTACAGAAATGGAAAAACTATTGAAATATAGGGTAAAGTCTATTTGTCAACATAAAGTGGCAATCCTGATTAGGATGGTGTTACTACCTTTTTTTAGCCCCAGGTAAACATCTTTTCCAGCTGGCTATCGATGCTTTCAATAAAAGATGCTTCCCTGAGGCTAAAAGAAAAGGGTAGTAAAACCATCCTAATCAGGATTGCCACTTTACGTTGGCAAATAGACTTTACTCTGACATACTGTTACTCTCTTTTACTCTTCTATTTGTTTCAGTCATTTGACTGCGGCCATGCTGGAGCACCGCCTATAGTCGAGCAAATCGACCCCAGGACTTATTCTTTGGATGTCAAGTACTTATTCTATCGGTCTGTTTTGCCAAACCGCTTTCTCACTCAGAGATTTAAACCTAATTGTTTTTCTCTTTATTGAAATATAAAAATCTGGAAATAGAAACATCTTGAATGTGGTGTTTAGAAACGGGAATAACAGGTACTTTAGGTATGATAAAAAAAAATTATGCAGAAAAATACAAAACCAAAACTCCAGAACCTCCTAGCATAAAGCTGAACTCTGCTCCCTTGGGTTTTGTAGTGTCTTATGAACTGCATGGCAATTTCACTTGCACTGGTGGCACGAGAAAAGTACCCAGTAGCATGCTGTAAAGTGGTGAACATTAGGAAGGGCATCCAGCAGTGGAAACCATGCCAATGGAGCAAGATACAGTCCTTAGATCCATGGAACTTGGACATTAAATGATGATGATGAAAATAGCACTGCCAGACACAGCACATTTCTTACATAGAGTATTTCAAATACATTAAAAATAACAACACTAAAACAAACCACAGTACATACCAAAGGCACAGAGAGCTGCACTCAGTAGAGGAGTAAAAGCATACAATAGGTATAAGATTACTGAACAACAACAACAATAATAATAAAGGTACAATGCCTGTAATTTCGTGGGAGGAGTAAGTTGATTACATCTACCCCAGTGTTTAACTGGTACTTATTTTATCAACCTTTGAAAGGCTGAAAAGTACAGTCACCCTTGGTGGAATTTGAACTCAGAATGTAGAGACAGATGAAATACTGCTAAGCATTTTGCCTCTAGTGCAAATGATTCTGCACGTTCTAAAAACACTGTCAACTTGAGAATATTTAAGCCCCAAAACCTTTTTAAATCACAAATAGTACAACAAATGTTCAATGTAATTTTAATTCTCAGTATTTTGTTTCCTTTTCCTGAAACATATCATTGCTACTCATAAATAACCCCCACAGTAAAATGTCTAACTTGCTGTTTCTTGAAGTTTCTGGGTGATACATGAAACAGCTTGCATAAAACAAAGCAACAACAATGAAAACATAATGATAATGATTCCAAATTTTGGTACAGGGCCAGCAGTTTTTGAAGGGAGGGGGAAGTTGATTATCTCGACGACAGTGTTAAACTGGTACTTATTTTATTGACCCCCAAAAAGATAAAAGGCAAATTCGACCGCGACGGAATTTGAACTCAGAACGTACACAAACAAAACACTGTTAACCATTTTGCCCTGCACACTAACAATTCTGCCAGCTCACCACCTTTATAATAATGATAATAATAATCCTTTCTACAATAGACACAAAACCTGAAAAAGGCCTGAAATTTTAGGACATGGTAAGATTCTAAACTTCTGGTTAAAATAACTATCAGAGACACATGAGGTGTGAGAAGAGGGAGCAGCAGACAACACCACTAAAGAGGAAACCATCTTAATTCCCAAAACAGTAAGCCCTAAAATCTACAGACCAATAAACTGTCTGGTAGGGAAACAGCAGTTAACAGGGGAAGTAATCAAAAAGAATGCTGGAAAATTTGAAAGCAATAAAGAAGATAAAGCGCTACTGATCACAAGAAAAGAAGACACCAAGAAAATGTTGAACAGGACTGCTGCTAAATTTGAGAAGCAAAAAGTTTCAAGTTCAAGAGAAGAGAAGGAAAAAATATGATAAAGAGGAGGAGGTCAACTAACAGACAAAAAAAAAAAAACAAAAAAAAAAAAAGCATTCATTAATGCTTGTAATCAAAGTAGTTCCCAGAATGAAGATACTTCATTCTGCATTTGCAGATCAAGTGAAAAAGTTGGTGGTCCAGTGGCTCAAAATGTCTAACTGCAGGCTTATGGAGTATTTGGTTGTTACACTAGATGTCAAGAAGGTGTTCACAGAAGTTATCCCCAATATGACAGTCAGTTTGACCCATGTATAGAGAGATTTGCAGAGTTTGCAGGTGATAGTAAATAAGATTGGTAAGGGATACAGTCAAAGTGACTTGCCATTGGGTTTGGGGGTCTAGTTATGAATAAACTATTGTTGGAGATAAAGAAGCAAGAGTAATATATACTGTAAGAGTATTTGAAGAGGACAGTGCAATGCAATAGGGAGTTTTTGACCAAGAGGTTTTGCTAGATTTCAAAAGAGGGCATAACTGGGAAAAATAGGAGCGATTTGAAAGTCAGAAGAAAGGAAGTGAAAATTGCAGGTGGTGGAGGTATATACCCTGTTGAAGCAGCAGAATAACAAGTGAAAGTTGTTATTGGTGGGGTGTGCATATCAGACAATTGGAAAATTATGAGAAGATATCAGTTTTAGTGAAAAGTGGAACAGTTAAGTTAGGAATAAGTCAATGGCTTTATAACTCACAATGGTAGGAATGTGGCAGTGACAGATAAGTTGGTGAACAGTGATGGCAGAAATGTCAGAGGTGGTAAGAGTAAATTCCAGAACAAGCCGGGGAAGGTGTTGACACAGACTAAAGTTCCTAGTTAGACAGACAGACCAACAATAGTTCAATTATATACAATGACAATTGAGTTGAAGTATGTAAGGTCATATAGTTTGCTACACTGCAGGAAAAGGAAGTTAGAAAATAGCCTAAATTGTTATGTAATGTTTTACTGATGAGGTCTAACAAGACTAAAACACATCTAAAATTGTCCCTGAAAACTTACTCCTGTTACATTCTAATTTAAATTAAATTCCAGGGCTGTTCCCACTATCTTTTTTGACAGGAAATAATCATTCATGTTCTTTATCTTCTGATGCACAAAAGAGAAATAGCCCAGTTTTTATCCTTCTCTATGTCATGTGATTTTAGCATTTCTTCTTTTTCTTATTATTTTTACAAACCTTCTAAACTCATTGCCACTTCTACAACAGAAGTCAGAATACATGGATTCTGATGGTCCTTCTGTATTCACCTAAGACGAAGACAGCGCACAGACAGCACAAGTTACAACAGCTACAAGCTGTTGTATATATCAGACAAAAAAGTAAGCAACTGAACAGTTGAGTGACAGTAAAGACAATCTTAGTGACAGCAAAGACAATCACTGAAAGAAAAATTATTTGGGAATGGAGAAAATAGGACGAAGTATGAAAGAACATAAGAATGAAAAAATAGACTTTATCCTAAATCAGTAAACTACCAAAAATGGTAGGAACATATAATTATGGACACACAATCAATGAACTATGGGGTGTAGAGATTTCAAAGGTGACAATGTGTGAAGTAAGAGGACTGATTAGGAGGAAAAGGGGGTAATATACAAGCAGATGAACTTACTGGAACTTGGTACAACTATATCACGAAAAAGTATAAAGACCAGGAGACAATTGAAGAGTAGGAGTAAAACTGGAGTTTTATAAATACATGATTCATACCAGGAAGGAAACAAAAATTGAATGAGGGCAAATAAGCAACATAGATAAAGTGTAGTTAACATCTGATGTGTCATCAAATGGAAGTCTTGAAAACTAAAGGGGCAAAGGCAGAGGCTAGAAAAACAGGTGAGCACGAACACCCCACCCCTATTATACTGTCATTTTGGCCTGTTGTGCAGACAACACCAAACTCACTCTTTTACTAAACTCTAAACAAAAACAATGCCTAAATTTATTATCTCAGTTGATGTTTTTTTCATATTTATCACAAAAAGTGGATGGACAAAGGTAGTAGGAAACTTAGGTTGGCGAAAAAGCATGATTTCAGCATCATTTTGACCTGTTGATGAAGCCATCATCATCTTAAAGTCCACTTTTCTATGCTTGCATGGGTCAGACCAAATTTCTTGAGGTAGTTTTTCTACAACCAAATGTCCTTCCTGTTGCCAACCCTTACTTTTTTCCAAGGTAATATCTCCCCATGACTGGACACATTTTGGTGCAAAATTTGAAATAAAAAAACACCACTTGTAAGATGATGACACTTGTTTACAATTATCAAGGGATGTCAAGACAAAGAGATACTACATACACATACATAAATATATATATGACAAGCTTCTTTCAGTTTCTGTCAATGAAATCTACTAACAAGTCTTTTAGCTGCCTAAGGCAACAGTAGAAGACATTTGTCCAAGGTGCCATGCAATGGGATTGAACCTAAAGCAAACTCCTTAACCACACAGCCATGCATGTACCTATTCACTAATATGGGAGACCATAAAATAGGACCAAGAAAGGAAAAACTACAGCAATTAAAAACTAAATAAGAAAGAGGCAGGTGATAAACAGAAAGGCACTTCCAAAATGAGAAGAAAGGGTGTACCAGTATATAGTTGTTCATCCTGATAGAAATAGCACACAAATTCCCTCAAATCATACTACTACTGTTTTAACAATGGAAGTCCTAGGTATACACAAAGATGGAGTAGTCAAGGTTAGAACACTTTTGATCTCTAGCAAAGACACTGAGTTACTAATTCAACAACCTCTTCAGAAAATATGTATTAACCATCACAATCTACATAGGGCAAGTGTTGTTCAGCCACAGATCAGCTCTCATCAGTATTTCAGACATGATCAAAGCATTCCAGACATGACTATCCTATCTTATTTTTAAACAACATTTTTATGATCCTATTATCCAATGGCTTAGTGTTATTTGAGGGTCAGTTGACTGTTATTTCTAACAAATCAAGCAACCAAGTACAGGTTTCCTCATTGTTTAGACTCCCTTCTTGTAAGTGTGATCTAAGGGAAGATCCAGCTACTGTTTCTGGGGGCTTTTTTTTGTAGGTCACATCAAACAACCACCCAAAGGCTTCCTTTACTGGATTTTATTTTTATTTCTTGTAGACCAAGTATCAATATAGAGGCAGGTATCCTTGTGGCTCATCAGAACATGTGCATAGCACTGACATTTGAGGAAGAGAAAATGACAGCAACAAATAAGATCCTGTGCTTCCAGAAGTTGGGAAATAGTTAAGTAATTTATCCACTGGAGTAAATGGAAATATGGTGTTAAGGTGGAATTTGTGATGGCTAAGAGGAATTGGCAGTTAACCATGATGAGTGGAAGACTGCAAGTCACATGTACCCTGAAGTATTTGGAGAATGGTATGTAAAATATGTACCCATCATTCCATTTGCAAACAGCACAAAGATAACAACACATAATCACCAAGGTTAACATAACTTTCTTGTAAATATAGACACCCATTCTGATTTTTTAGGTTTTTTTTTTTTTTTTTTTGCCAAAATACAATTTTAAGAGGTTATAACTGATTCAACAATTTCTTACATCAGCAGATTATCACAAATTTTTAAGTAGATGAACTTTAATTCAGTAATTCAGTAATGCAAGTCAATACTTCTGAATATTCCTCGTTACTTCTTGATACACCTCAATACTTATTAACCCTTTAGTATTCAGATTACTGTCAAATGTAATGCTCTTTGAGATTCTGATGATCTGGTTGCTTATTTTTATACTGACATTGTAGCATAAGTGTGAGAGGTTGAACTTGGCTTGTTTGAACATAAAACAAGTAGGATGTTTTAGATGGACATGGCCAGTTTAAACTCCTCACTGCTTCTTGATACTCCTTGTTACTTATTTAACATTCCTTGTTACTTCTTGATACTCTTCACTACTTGTTAATACTCCTCAGTTATTTTTTATACTTCTCTCTCTTATTCAATACTCCTCATTACTTCACTCACAAAGATACTGAGCAGCCAGAAGCTATAGGAGAAAAACCTATAGCAGCTAAATCTCCCTCAAATCAATCTACTATAATAAAAAAAAACAAAGACACGTTACACAAGGAATGATCATAGTTGGAAGACTTTTCATTGCAGGTCTGCTTGATCAAAGCTGACCTGGGGTTACACAAGACCAACCCTTAGCTATGAAGGTCACCTGACCTAGGGCTAGACAAGAACTTACCCCATCCCTCGCCATTATATATATTTATATAGGAGATACCATTATTAATGTTCACACTATAGAACTGGTTTGTTAATTAATTACCTCACATATATCTCTACTGCTGCTGCTGCTGTTATCATATAATTAATCAGTAAATTGCAAATCATCAATACCAGAAATAGATCACATAAATAACAAATATTAAGTAGTAAAACAATAACAACTACAAGTAAAACTAATAATCTTGATGATGTGTTTAGCAGGTACATTTTTAGTACATTTTAAACTTTGGTTGTTCTCTAACACACACACACACACACACACACACACACACACAGATGCTCAACTAACACTGCTCTTTCTCCTCCTCTCTATCTCATTGTTTCACTCTCTACCAATTTGTAGGTGGTGGTAGTGTAGCTGTAGTACTCCAGCTGAAGCAGCAGTAAACAACCATGATAATATTATTGCCAAATAATAGATAAAACAGATAATTAAGATGATGATACAACAACAACAACCATAATGCAAGACTATTAAACATCAATGTGTACGAGTTTTTTTTTTCTTTGCTTACTAGGGCTAAAGAGATAACTCTGTCTTCAGTTTTAATGGCTTGTTGAAGTTGTTTAGCCTCGAGTCAGCTCTGACTGAGCAGATTTATAATCAAAGCCATTCCAGCCATGACCATTGTCTTTTTCTTATTTGCAGAGAACCCAGGACCACATTATTGAATGTGTTCTTTTCTAAGATGGCATGGTGTGATTTGAGGAAGATTTAGCTGCTATTTCTAGCAGGTTTAGCAACCACATAGAAGCTGGATATGGTTGCCTTTTTGGGTCAATTTATGGACTATATAGTGAAGCATGAGATCACAAGTTCAATCTTTGCTCAAGTATTGATTATTTCCTTGAACTCTGCCAGTTTAGCTAAATCCTTCACTGGGAATTCATAATATCCAAATATATAGTGCTTGATAAAAGATTTTTGTTGTGCAGCCCCAGGGCAATATCAAATAAATAGGCCTTCAATAGACACTGTCCGGCCATGAAAATCATGTAGAAACTACATTATTTACATGAAATTAATATTGTACTGAATGATATGTGCAAAAAAATTCTGAATCAATTATAATTTCTTTTAGCTTTCTTCATCAGAAAAAAACAAAAATCTAACAGCTTCCATCAGTGACATAGAAAGGGGAGATAATTACAAGAACTCAACTTTTTTTTAATTGTTTCAGTCATTTGACTACAGTCATGCTGGGGCACAGCCTTCAAGAATTTTTAGTTGAATGAATCGACCCCAGGACTTATTTTTTTAAGCCTGGTACTTCTATTGGTCTCTTCTGCCAAACTACTGATTTATGAGGATGTAAACACACCAACACCAGTTGTCAAGCAGTGGTGCAGGACAAACATAGACACAAAGACACACACACACACATATGATGGGCTTCTTTCAGTTTCCATCTACTAAATCCACTCACAAGGCTTTGGTTGGCCAAAGGCTATACTAGAAAACACTTGCCCAAGATGCCACACAGTGGGACTGAACCTGGAATCATGTGGTTGGGAAGCAAGCTTCCTACCACACAGCCACACCTGTGCCTATGAGAATTTTTTAAAAAAAAGATTCAGTTCTTATGCTTAAGGTAAAATATGATCTTTGTTAGTGATAATGACAGCAACAGACATGTCTTAGTATTACTAACATGAACACAATAAGTAGACAAATTTTCACACATAAAGATAAGGTTATGAAGATTTTTAACTAGTAGTAATTAAAATTTTAATTAATTAATTTTATTCTCTATTAAGCACCATTTACTACATGATCTCAAGTATTTTCATACTTAACAAGGTGAAAGTCATCTCATAAGGATTTGACTATGTTTAGTTGGCCCACAGACCATGTAGGAGCTCTTTTGATGACTCGGGTAACTTATTTATGTCAGGGTTTCCTTTTTTTTTTTCTTCAGTGTGCATCTGCAAATACAGTAATCATCACAGACTGTTATTTATCACTGACCAGGTCAGACCTTAAATATTTGAACAAGAGGTCACTCAATGTAGTGATGAGTTTGCAGCCAGGTGTTAGAAGTAGTTACCATAAGGTGCAAACATGGTAATTATCATATATATGTGTAGATATGGCTGTGTGGTTACAAAGATTCCTTCCTAACCAAACAATTTTGGGTTCAGTCTCATTGCATGGTACCTTGGGCAAGTGTCTTCTAATATAGCTTGTGAGTGAATATGGTAAATAGAAACAGTAAAAACTCATCATATATATATATATATATCATTGTTATTACATTAAACTGTCATATGTCCAAATTTAGCCAAATACGTTTTTTTCAATATTTATTTTTGCTTGCAATAGCCAGTTCTTTTGGTCAGACTGTATCTTCAGCTGCTTCAGATGCCAAGATGTCAAAAATTGTCAAAGTATTGTACAATGGTTTTGCTATGGAATGGTGAAAATATTTTTCCGGTTTCTGAAAAAGCAACATTTGGGGCCTACAACACTTTTGCATAATAGCAATGATGTGTGTGTGTGTGTGTGTGTGTGTGCGTGCGCGCATGTGTGTGCGTGTAGATAGATAGATAGATAGATAGATAGATAGATATAAGTGTGTTGGAATCTGATTATGTTTGTGCCTCTTTGTCTTGACATCACTTGATAGTTGTAAATAAGTGTCACTGCCAAACAAGCAGTGTCACTCATTTCCAATATTCTACAAAAACATGCCTGGCCACAGAGAAATATTACCTTGCTTGGTAACTGGTGAATGTTGGTGACAGGAAGGAAAATCTACCTCAATAAACTCCATTTGATCCATGCAAGACGGAAAAGTAGATGTTAAGACGAAGATAATGATATATGAACACATAATTGCACATTAATAAATACTGTACCATCAATGCATGGTTTTGAATAAACTGTGGTTTATCCAGAGTCTATTTTCACCACAAAGTTTCACTGCAACTCATGTTGCAGAGGAAATTTATCAGTGACCAACTTGCAACAAAAATTTTGACATCACATGAAATAAATTTGAAGTGATATACATTTCTTTATTGCCCACAGGAGGCTAAACATAGAAGGGGACAAACAAGGACAGACAAAGGGATTAAGTTGATTACATCAACCCCACTGCATAACTGGTACTTATTTAATCGACCCCAAGTGGATGAAAGGCAAAGTCAACCATGGCGGAATTTGAACTCAGAATGTAACGGCAGACGAAATACCACTAAGCATTTCACCTGGCATGCTAATGATTCACCTGGCATGCTAATGATTCTGCCAGCTCACCACCATTCTTTTGAAGTGATACAGGCACAGTTGTAGCTGTGCGGTAAGAAGCTTGCTTCCCAACCACATGGTTCTGGGTTCAGTCCCACTGCATGGCACCTTGAGCAAGTGTCTCCTACTATAGTCTGGAGTCAACCAAAGCCTTGTGAATGGCTTTAGTAGATGAAATCTGAATGAAGCCTGTTGTGTGTGTGTCTTTGTGTCCATGTTTGTCCCCCACTACCACTTGACAACCAGTGTCGGTGTGTTTACATCCCTGTAACTTAGCGGTTTAGCAAAATAGATCGATAGGTTAAAAAGAAAGTAACTGCTGGGGTCAATTCATTCGATTAAAAATTCTTCAAGACAGTGCCCCAGCATGGCCACAGTCTAATGAATGAAGCAAGTAAAAGTGAGAAAAAAAGATGATTGTGACATTATGATTAATGTAATTGAAAGAATGGCTGTTCTGTGATGAAATTACTAAACATGACAAGTAAGAAAACTGAAAGGAATTTATTCTTTTAAACCATTTCTCATTCTTTTGAAACTATATCGTTAACCCTTTCATTACAATATTTCTGTTCGAATAAACCAGCCTTTGTTTCAATCAATTGTGAAAATAATGATGAATTTAGTAAAATAACTTCATTCTTATTGAGCTGTTGTTTAGGATATAACATGAATTTTGATGGAAAATTTTAATTTAGATCACTTTGAACAGGAAGTGTGTATCAGGGGCTGTCTGAGGTAGGTTGGTTATCAAAAGACTTGAAGAGCAAAATAAATAACCATTTATAGACTTGAACAAGTTCACTGTAATACTTCATTGTTTCAATTCACTTTACCATCATCTCCCTTTTCATATATTTTTTATTAAATTATTAATAGTATCCTCTCTGTCTCTATATAAATAAATATATATATATATATATATATATATAGTTTTAGGGAAAACTATATATATATAAGGCTCAATCTAATTTTAATTTTTATAAATTGATTTTAATTGAGTTTTTTACCTGTAATTTTGGATTTTGTCCCTAATATTATTATATATATATATATATAAATCTTGTCCAACCTTTCTGCATGCCATACTTTAACCACAAGCCTCAGCATCTACCTCTAATATATTGAACAGGTTTCTTTTAGAAAACAAATGCTGTGCCAACTCCTGACATCACAGTGAATGGAAAAAAAATAAAAATCAGCACAAGAAGAGCAAAGAGATTCAACATAATTTGGCAACTGCAAAACTGTGAGCAGGTTGAAATCTCTAGACTATTGAGCAAGAAATCACCTTGAAGAATTGATTCCTTTCCATAGAAGAAAGAAGTTATAGATGTAATGATGTTGAAAGATATAATGTTCATAGTTTCCAAAAGATAGCAGGAATATCAGAGAAGTAGTTAGATATGAAACAGCATTTCAAACCCACAAACTCAGTTTGCCAAGCACTTACAGTCTTGATGTCTATGTAGATATATCCACTTGTAAGGAGTAATGTAATATTATGAGATGCAACTACAATGAGGTTTCTTTATTGACTAAGCACTGATATAATATAGTTCTTGATTGTAGAACTATTTCCAGTGATCTGCTGTGGCTGACACAACTTTTTACATCCACCATGTTTCATCATCCATTCAAATTACATGAGCCAAAAGAACAGCCCATAGCCTTCAGTTGAATGCTACTGTTGGTCGGAAACTTTGGTCCCTTAAATGAAAACAGCACTGTCATGCCAGTTATCAGGAATATAAACAAAAGTCTGAAGTTATAAACTGACTCATGATGACAGGAAGAACAGAGCTTAGACTGTACATAATGATACATAGAGAGACAGACAGACAGAGACTGAGACGCCCAGACCGACAGACACAGAAATATAGATAGATAGAGAGAGAGATTAAGACAAGAAGAGAGGGAGAATAAGAAAGGCTGGGAGGGAGTGAAAGAAACTTTGTTTAAATTACACAGACAGTCATGTGCTTCTAGTAGTTTAGGTTACATAATTTGAAGAATGCTAGGCAGAGAGAGCGGAGGTCAGGAGGGTTAAAGAAAGAAATTATTTTCAGGTCCTCTAGAAACAAAATAAGCCAAGGTTCTAAACAAGATCTAACAACCATTAGGTAATATACACAACAATCAAAGATTACTAATATACAAACACATACCTATTTAGCTATGAATAGTGTAGGTGCATGGCTCAGTGGCTGGAGTGTCAGGCTTACAATCATGAGGTTACGAGTTCAATTCCCAGTCTGGGCTATGTGTTGTGTTCTTGAGCAAGACACTTTATTTCACATTCCTCCAGTTCACTCAGCTGTAGAGTTGTGACATAATTGGTGCCAAGTTGTATTGACCTTTGCCTTTCCTTTGGACAACATCGGGGGAGTGGAGAGGGGAGACTGGTATGTATGGGCAAGTGCTGGTCTTCCACAAATAATCTTGCCCAGACTTATGCCTTGGAGAAGAACTTTCTCACTGCAATTCAATGGTCATTTGTGACCAAAGGGGTCCTTACCCTTACCCTTTTTAATAGCGAGACCTGCAAACAACAGCAGCCAATTTTGCTTCAAATCACAACTTAGCGTCTTTAAAAATAAGGGAAGGAGACATTGGATAACATAGTCCTAGATACATAATGTCTGAAAAACAAAATAAATAAAGTAACATAGCTATAAGTGAAATGCTTTTGATTTTAAGTTCTGTTCATTCAGGGCTGACAGCAATAGACAACAGACTTCCATGTGGTTGCTTACCTTGCAAGAAATAGCAGGTTAAAACCTCCCTCAAATTACACCCTATTACCTTAAAACAAAGGGTACATTGGATAAGCTAGTTCTATATAACCTTTAAAAGTTGGGGTGGTTATAGTTGGATGACCTTTGATCAAAGTTCTACTCAATCAATATTGAATTTGGACAAAACAAGAGATTAATGTAGGCCTCTATGTGGCTGTTTGATTGCTAGAAAATAGAAATTCAAATCCCAAACTATCATCTTAAAACAAAGAAGGTCACATTTGAGAAAGCAGATACATACATAACTGTAAAAATGTTGAATTGGTCATGGCTGGTTTACTATTTTGTCAAGAGTGACCTGAGGCTAAACAACAAGGTAGAACATAACAAGCTGCAGATATACAGGCATAGTTATTTACAGTTATTGTTTAACCTCACACCAGCCTAATCAAGCAGACCTATGATAAAAGGCATCCCAGCTATGACCACCCTGTCCTTTTTCAGGCAATGTGTATGCAACAACATTATCCAATGTGTCTGTTACTGTTTTCTGTTTTCTAAGATGCTAGGGTATAACGTGGAGGATACTTGGCTGTTATTGCTAGCAGATCAAGTGGTCATGTACAGGCTACCCCAGTAGGTTGTTATTTCAAAAGTAGGCTGCATGAGTAAAGCATGGCAGATCAGAGACAAAAGGAAATAAGTTATATAATGCCAGGTAGCCATGTATGTCCTCTATAGCAGAACACTTGTTCCTGTTCCATTATCATACTTTAGTCTCTCAACACCTAGCATAAAGCCAACTCCCACTCCTCTAGTACAACCCCACTGAGTTGATTGTCTTGCAAATCACTTGCAACCTCACAAGTGTTGATGTCATGAACAAAGCACCCAGTACACTCTGTCAAGTGGCTGATGTTAAGAAAGGCATCCAGCCTTAGAAACCATGCTAAAGCAGACACTGGAACTTGATGCAGTCCTCCAGCTGTCAAGCCATCCAGTCCATGCCAGCATGGAAGACAGAATTAAATGATGATGATTTTTTAATAGGTTTCGACTGGTTGCTGATGCTGGTTGCTGGCTGCAGACTGCTATTTCTAGAGCTGATTGGTATTTATAGCATTAGAGGTCAACAGTTGTACATAGAAGACAACAGAATCTGTTGAGATTTTTGACAACTTTTATTCTTTTCATACACAAGCAAGACAAATAGTGTTGTTATTACAAATAACACATGTTGAGAGAGTTTGGATGTTGTTGTTCTTGGTGTAATAGTAATAGTATTCAAAAGTTGTTGTGTTGCTGTCGATAATTCATTATGTTGATTTCGGCTCGGTTCAGCTGCTGCTCGTGTCGCTTCACCATCCATTTGCAGTGTCATCTCATGCCTTCTCTGCTACATCCCAAAGCTCTTTGTCTGGTAGTTGCACATGTGTCAGTTTTACACTGATTGAGGGGCTCAGAAAGGAGCACACCAAAAGCTGAATTTATTGCTGGAACCTATTCCATGTGATGTCATGATTGCTCAGCTTTTGTTGCTTATGTGGGTAACATTCCAGTGAACCACGACATCAAGTGGTTGTTGAATATTCCTACTACACTGATGCTACAGGTGATTCTGTTGATACTGTAGTTGTTTAACTCTCAAGTAAACTCTGATTGAACAGACTTATGATCAAAGGTGTTCCAGTCATGGTCCTCTAGCTTTTTTATTTTCCTGAGAGTGCTTACAGGACTGTATTCTCCAAATGTGCCCCTTTAAGGTGAGTGAAATTTGAGAGCTATTTCAAGGAGGTAAAGCAGCTGTGCAGGGGCTCCCTGTTGGCTCATATTAACAGTGTTTCACCTCAGGTCAGGCCTGATCAAGCTGGATTATAATCAAAGATGTCTTAATCATGACTATTCTAGATTTTCTTTTCTATATCAGTGACTATATTGTCCCAAATATCATTTACTTAAGGCAACAGGATACAGTTTGAAGGAGACTTGGCTACTATATCTAGTAGATGAAGTCTCCTTTATTGGCAAGTATTGAGAAAGTGACAATACTCATATGGAGTCAAGAAATAATGAAGAAAATGAATTGCAACCTGAAAGTATCATTAGAGCATATAGCAGCCAAATGCCCCTCAAATCATATCTACTGGTATTTAGAGTATTTAATATACTCTTGGAATCAAAGTTTCAACAAAAATGAAAGTGGAGGAGGGGGAGAAAGAGAGTGAGTGAGAGAGAGAGGATCAACTTTTATCATGGGTTTGGTCAATCAGAATTGATTTGGAAGATGAATCAAAAGTCATTTAGAGCTGGGGTGAGAGTCTAAACAACATCACTAAATTTTATAGTAATACTAAACTGTTATAGAATTGATAATATGATGAAAGATGGTGACACCAGTGGACAGTAGCCATGGAAAATGTTGAACCAATGAATAAAACAGGAGATATACAAAAAAAAAATAAAGTATCAAGATTCATAAAATGGTGATATATTGCAGATCCAGCTAACCCACACAAACATAAATAACGTTGATAAATGACTATAAGCAGGATGATCATCATCAAATTGATGACATGTCTAACTCCTAAATCCTTTTTCCTATATATATATATATATACTCTTTCTGCTGTTCAGAAAACAAAGATGATTATTAGTGGTGAGAGAAAATCTGATGACTTGATTCAACATTATTATAGACCACATAATTTCATATACATGAGTGCATGAGTATGTGTAAGTTTGCTTGTGTATGTGTGTGTGTATGTAAGTAAACAGTTGTGTATGTGTTTCTATGTCTTAATACTGTGTGTATGTGTAAATGTGCAAAATAGGTAAAATGAATCTGTAACAGGATTTTAATCAAACTAACTGACATGTCTGCTGATGAGAATGACAGGTGACTTGACCATGAACCACACATACACATTATACAGATGATTGATATATACATATATACACAAACACACACATATATATATATATGTATATATATATATATATATATATATATATATATATATATATATATATATATATAAACATACACACACACACACTGAACAATATTTATTATACAGTACATATATATATATATATATATATATATATATATATATATATATATATATATATATATATATATATATACACACATGTGTGTATATACTACACACACACTGAGCAGTGTTTATACAGTGTCGGCCTTGTTTTCTTTGTATCAGCTATCTGGAAATTTTGTTGTCCTTTTCTTGTATCACCTAACTGTCTGGATGCTTTGCGTTCTTGTACCATTTTGTATTATTTATATATATATATATATATATATATATATATATATATATATATATATATATATCATCATCATCATCGTTTAACGTCCGCTTTCCATGCTAGCATGGGTTGGGCGATTTGACTGAGGACTGGTGAAACCGGATGGCAACACCAGGCTCCAATCTAATTTGGCAGAGTTTCTACAGTTGGATGCCCTTCCTAACGCCAACCACTCAGAGAGTGTAGTGGGTGCTTTTACATGTCACCCGCACGAAGGCCAGTCAGGCGGTACTGGCAATGGCCACGCTCGAAATGGTGTCTTTTATGTGCCACCCACACAAAAGCCAGTCCAGGGGCACTGGCAACGATCTCGCTCGAAAACCCTACGAAGGCCAGTCAGGCGGCACTGGCAACGGTCACGCTCAAAATGGTGCATCTTATGTGCCACCCGCACAAGAGCCAGTCCAGCGGCACTGGCAACTATCTCACTTGGCTTACCGGGTCTTCTCACGCACAGCACATATATATCGTCGTCGTCGTTTAACATCCGCTTTCCATGCTAGCATGGGTTGGACGATTTGACTGAGGACTGGTGAAACCAGATATATATATGGCAAGAAGAAAATGGAGGGAATCCAGAGGTAGTATGCATCAGCTGTTAGACATTATGCTTATTTATTTATTTAAAACAGTTCTGATAATATATATACATGTGTAAAGTACCAGTAATTTCTAGAATAGAGAAAGAAGAGCAGCTTATTACAGGTGTTTCTGCCAAGAGGTCACAGTACCCCACGTGTTATTTCCATCTTTTCAGTGTACAGTAGTGATCTGTAGATAAAATTAGGGTACTTGGGTGTGCCTCTAGGCTTCGTAAGAGAGTTTAGATGAGATTCTAAAAAGGGCTAATTTATGTATATATAACTATACGTATACATATATACACACACACACATATATATGTATATACACACACATATACTGTGTGTGTGTGTGTATATATATATATATATATATATATATATATATATGTAAATATATATACATGTATATATATACATGTATATATATACATATATATATATATATATATATATATATATATACATACATAGGGGCAGGAGTGGCTGTGTGGTAAGTAGCTTGCTTACCAACCACATGGTTCCGGGTTCATTCCCACTCCGTGGCACCTTGGTTAAGTGTCTTCTACTATAGCCTCGGGCCGACCAAAGCCTTGTGGGTGGATTTTGTAGACGGAAACTGAAAGAAGCCTGTCGTATATATGTATGTATATATATATATATATATGTATTTGTGTGTCTGTGTTTGTCCCCCCAACATCGCTTGACAACCGATGGTGGTGTGTTTAGGTCCCCGTAACTTAGCGGTTCGGCAAAAGAGACCGATAGAATAAGTACTAGGCATCTAAAGAATTAGTCCTGGGGTCAATTTGCTCAACTAAAGGCGGTGTTCCAGCATGGCCGCAGTCAAATGCCTGAAACAAGTAAAAGAGAGTGTATATATATATATATATATATATATATATATATATATATAATCATAAATATATAGGGATTGACAGTAACCTGCTTCTCCAACATACTGAGAATTCAGAAATAGCAGTCAAAGAACTACTGATTTCAAAACTACAAATTATTACTCCAGATTGATAGCGATATTTTTTTTTTTTTACTCTTCTCTACTGTTTTTTGTTCTGTGTGTATCAAAAATATCGCTATCAATCTGGAGTAATAATTTGTAGTTTTGAAATCAGTAGTTCTTTGACTGCTATTTCTGAATTCTCAGTATGTTGGAGAAGCAGGTTACTGTCAATCCCTATATATTTATGATTATAAATGTTTTTTACCGAAAAGGTTTTTTCATACTGAGCAACCCGGCAAAATTGTTAATTATTAATTTTATTACTAATTGACGATTCCCTGCCCTGCATATCTATATATATATATCTATATATATATATATATATATATATATATATATATATATATATATATATATATGTGTGTGTGTGTGTGTGTGTGTGTGTGTGTGTGTGTGTGCATGTGTGTATACATATATACATACATGTATATATATTTACACACACACACACACACACACATATATATATATTAGAAGGTTTGGAGGTGTGAATATATATACATACATCATCATCATCATCGTTTAACGTACGCTTTTCATGCTACCATGGGTTGGACGATTTGACTGAGGACTGGTGAAACCAGATGGCTACACCAGGCTCCAATCTGATTTGGCAGAGTTTCTACAGCTGGATGCCCTTACTAACGCCAACCACTCCGAGAGTGTAGTGGGTGCTTTTACGTGCCACCGGCACGAAGGCCAGTCAGGCATTACTGGCAACGGCCACACTCAAAATGGTGTATTTTACGTGCCACCCGCACAAGAGCCAGTCCAGGGGCACTGGCAACGATCTCGCCCGAAAGTCCTTACACATGCCGCGGGCACATTTATATGGATGTATATATGTATATCTATATTCCTGCACATATATATACTTGTGTATATATACATGTGTGTATATATATATATATATATATATATATATATATATATACATATATATATATATATATATGCACATATATATATCCATGTATATATGTGTATACACACATACATATGTATATACATGTACATATATATATGTATGTATATATATACTTTTATGTATATATTTATGTGTATAAATATACTTTTATATGTATATGTATATATATATATATACTTTTATGTATATGTTTATATATGTATATATATATGCATGTGTGTTTGTAACCCCACCATCACTTGACTACCAATGTTGTTGTGTTTACGTCTCATAACTTAGCCGTTTGTAAAACACACCGATAGCTTAAGTACTATACATACATATATATACATATATATATTGATAATATATATATATACATATATATTGATATTGATATAGACAGATAAAAATCCATAATGTCAAAGCAGGCAGCTCTTCCTCTACCCATATATATATATATATAATATATATACACACACACACACACACACACACACATTTCGTATATTACAAAAAAACTTATGCACATTGATGCATAATCAAGATACTAAAATTGGTTATTTTGGCGACAAAAACCTGCCAAATTATTTTCAACACTATCCTCACTGGAAAGAAGAAAGGAACGTTGACTATTTACAGATCCGTTGGTAAGCGATGTGTAAAACTATCAAGCCGGCATGATGTGTGGCTCAGCCAATGATAAAGCAACACGTAAGCATTCAAGTAGCTGTCTGCTAGTCAACTCTTATAAATGCTTTAACAAAACACGATTTTACTCATTTAATTTTTCATTTCCAACTCCTTTTATTCTGAATAATAATCTTACAATAGATAAATAAATTTGTACATGAAGATCTTATAGTTAGTTTTCTTCCCCCACTATTTTGTTTCTAGAAACGATCATACAGCGGTCAATAAAGTTGTTTTTGTATTAGTTACAATAGTTTATAACCAATTTTCGAAATGTCTTATACCAAAGACATTTGTTCAGATTTTCGTTTGAAAATTTACAATTTTTTCAAATTTAACAGCAAACATTCGCAACAATAGTTGCATATTAATGGTTTATTTATTTTTAGATAAGGCAGAAGCATTCCACAACGTGGAAAGGTATTCAACAATTTCTTGTTTTTATTACTGGTACTTGCTTGAAGCCAAGGCAAACCAGTGCAACAGACAAAGGTAATGAACCCAACTTGCAACAATGAAACATCTACAGTTCTCTAAATAACATTCCGTAACAAAGTACTTAGTTTCATATTTAGTACGATAGAAAACCAGACGCAATAACAATATCAAATAAACATTATATTTATAAACTAATTAAATCGTTAAAAATTGAATTCTTACCCAGCCATGACTGCATGTGCACACACACACATGGAATAATAATAGTTATGCAGTAAAAATGAAATGTAAATGGATCTTACATTAATTTCAATGATCAATAATTCCAGTTGTTTGACCAACTGGGTTATCAACTTACTGAATTTAAAGTGTTAGTAGCAGAGTATACTACACATACTTGTACCTTTAACACAACCCTTAACCAGATTTAGCGGGGCAATAATAGACCTTTCAAATACAAGAACATGTCATTTGATGGCTTTGGGCTTCCACATTGTTTCCATCTACCAGGTTAAAAAGTCTACTTAATCAGGGTTGTTCTACAACAAAACAACTATTGCACCTAATGTCCATAGAATTTTTCCGAACAATAAAATGGTTTTGTTATCAGTTTATTTTGTTTACTTCATTTTAAAGTTGACTGCACTCATAAATCTAGATTATATCTAAATCAGGGTTATCTAGTTAAAACAGGGTTATCTAGTTAAAACAGGGTTATCTAGTTAAAACAGGGTTATCTAGTTAAAACAGGGTTATCTTCATAATTAGATAACCATGTTTTATACAAAAGTACATTTGGCATCTTATGAAGCTGTGTTACCACTTCTATCTTACATCACGTGCGCACGCACACACACGCACACACACGCACAACTTAGCTGTCTTAATGTCATTATCGTTTCACTCAGTCTAAAATGATATGTGGACAGAATTGTTCGCAAGTCAGACAAAATGCTTAGCAGTATTTCTTCCAGTAGCATTATGTTTTTGAGTTCAAATACTACCGAGGTTGACTTTCTTTTTCATCCTTTCAGATTAAAATAAGTACCACTTGAGCACTGAAAACAATGTAATCAACATACCATCTTCCCTCAGAATTGCTGGCCTTGTGCCAAAATTTGAAACAATTGTCTTCACTAGGCATGGTAAGAAACTTGTTTCCCAATTACATGGTTCTGGGTTCAATCCCACTATGTGGCACCTTGGGCTGACCAAAGCCTTAGGAGTTGATTTGGTAGACAGAAACTGAAAGAAGCCCATTATATATATATATATATATATATATATATATATATGTATTTGTGTCTTTGTGTCTATGTTTGTCCCTGCTGCCCCCACTATCGCTTGACAGCCAATGTTGCTGTGTTTATGTCCCCGTAACCTAGTGGTTCAGCAAAAGAGACCTATAAAATAAGTATCAGGCTTACAAAGAATAAGTCCTGGGGTCGATTTGTTTGACTAAAACCCCTTAAGGTGGTGCTCCAGCATGGCCACAATCAAATGACAAACAAATAAAGGAATAACTATTGAACAACAACTATTTAACTTTGTCTTCTACTGCAATAGCGCACTGTTCTTCATATGGGCTCAGTCTATCAGCCTAAAATACCTCTCACACTCCATCACACAAAAATGTATGTGACTTCGTAATGTAGCATAATTTTGCTATTTTACATGTCTATGTAGTTGTGAGCAGACATAGGCATCCTCTCAGCCCAAAAATCAAGCCCATAATCTAATGACTACAATCCAACACTGAGATGTGTGTCTTCCCCACTCTATATTGAACATTTTAGCTGTTCCTACTAGAACTGTCTTTTCTGACTGTGTTTTCTATTTTACCTAATAATTAGTCTGAACTACTTCAAATTAAAGATTTAAGCACAAAAAGCCAAGGACACACCCTTTTTGCCTTACTAAAACTAATAAATTTGTTAATACTCAGCTTCTTTTAAATGACTGTCTTATATATACCTTCATCATTGTCATTGTTTTAATGTCCACTTTTCCATGCTTGCATGGGTTGAACAAAATATACTTGAGGCAGATTTCCAAAAGTTAGGTGCCTTTATTTCTTTTTAGAAGTTTTACATAAACCTTTGAACATAAGCTGCAAGATGTTCCTACTTTTGACTAGACATTTTTTTACAATTAACATGCAATGTCAAGACAGGGAGACTTAAATACAAACACACACACACACACATGTATATATAATGGTATGCTTCCAGTTGCCACCTACCAAATTCAGGCTTTGATCAACCTAGAGATATAAAAGATGCTTGCCTAAGATGCTGCACAGTGATACAGCACCTGAAACCTTGACTGCAAAGCAAATTTCTTAACTGTACAACCATGCTTGTGTCTCAATACTCAACATGAATCTATCACAAATGTAGAGACCATTAAAAGTCCAGTAGAAAGGAGTAAAAGCATGCAATGATAAAAAGAAAGTGAATGCAGTGTGGGAGACAACTGCAGTTATGTTTCAATCTTATTGGACTTCTTCAGAAAAAAAAAGACCTTATTGTGAAAGAGTGTAAATTACTGTTACCCAGATCCAGCAGTTGTAAGACCTGAAATTATAACCATGTGCTTCACAATCCAACCTTTCTTATAGTAGTGAGTTGAAGCTTTGAAAACTTGTTGGCCATAAGTATCAGTAATATCCTACATTTTCATTCAGTGACCTCTCCATGATAAACAGAAATCAAACCCATGTGGACATTTCATTTTTATACTCTGTTTGTCACACTCACTCTTCCTCTTTCTCACATCATTTTCACTGTCCTACTCACTCTGTCACACTTTCACAGTCATAGATTGTCAAGTACTATATTCCATTGGTTAATGAATGTACAGTGAGCTGTTGTTTAATTAGTGTACTATTCACTATTATTTAATGAGTGTACTGTAATCCATTGTTAAATGGGTCTACTGTACACCATTGCATAATAAATTTTGTTTATGTAAATTAATTTATTGAATGAGTTGGAGAAGTATGATCTCTACAACTCTCAACATGCCAGACAAAGAAAATCAACATGGTAAACAGGAAATTCTAGAGCATTGCAGAGGAGGACTGAGTGAGTATTTTAGTGTGAGGCATGTATGGTTGGATAGCAATGCTCATTAAATGATGCAGATGTTGTTGTAGTAACTGTGTGCCAGTGGTTAAATACTTCATTAATCAATCAATATGATTTAGATACATCCTGATATGTTGGTGTAGATAACATCAACAGCACCATTTCAAGCAATATTCCAATGTGTGAGTCTTATCTGGATTTTGTTATGATTCAGTAAATGGACAGAATTGAATTAAAGAGGAATACTAATTATGTGAGGTTACCATAGAACTTGTAAGACTTAAGGTTTGCTATGAATGTAGGGCTTACTTTGGATATGTTAAGGATTAGAAGAGAGTGATATACCAGATTGTTTAACCCTTTAGCATTTAAACCAGCCATATCTGACCCAAATATTCTACCTCTTTTCTGTTCAAACTAGCCAGATCCAGCCTCTTACACCTATTCTATGATATCATTTAAAAAAATTATTATCACAGCATTGAAATTTTAAAGCCACAAGATAATGCATAATTAATTCAAAACAATGCAAATAAATAAGCCTTACATTCCACAGAAAAATCTGAACGCTAAAGGGTTAATTTTCATGTTCAGTGAAAGAGATAAGGTTATCATGGCCAGACCCATTGGGGGGTTTTCTCATGATCTGTGTTCATGGAGATAATGCTTGCATGGTGCAATGGATCCAGGTTGCATGAGAATGACGCTATGTATGAAATAGTTAAGAGTAAAGAGTGGTACCATCTGCACAGAAGTGGGGTGGTGGCTAGGAGTGACAGAATAGGTTGTTATGGTAAAAAGAGTGGGGCATCAATGGCAGGCATGAGAGGGTGTTCAGGGTGAAGGGGCATTCAGTGAAAATATAGTAGCAAGGGAGTGTGCTGGGAGTGCATGATGTATGACAAGGGAAGTGGCTCAAGGAGAAAGATTACAGGTAGCACAGAAGTTGGGTGGGAGACTATATATGTAACTCTTCTATGTACGCACTGTTAACTCTCACCATAGTGACAGCACCCCTGGACAGCTCTCACCAGTCATTCATCTACTCCTAGCTTCCAGAACAACCATCAGATTAGTGTATGAGACACCATGTTGAAAGGCAACTATACATATATATATATTTTTTTATATATATAAAGTTAACCAGTAAAGTGGACATTTAATATGCTAGAAATTGACCACATGTTGTGTCTACTAAGACCTAGTAGTTCTCAAAAGAAATTCAGTGAAATACCAAACTGTAAGCGAGCAAGACATTAAAAACTACATACATAAAATTAAAACATTGTTGTTCATGGACCAGGTTTTGGAACTTGTTTTACTGTGCTGGTTGGATTCAAGCATAAACTACATTTTGTGGGCTGGATTGGGACAATTATTCCTAAAATCCCTAGTAATGTAAGTCAAAGTCAAAGCATAAAAGGGTTAGTATATTATTACAACTCTGGATACACATTAGCAATCTATAGTTTACACAATAATTCAAAACACACTAGCCAGACATGGCTTTCTGACACATTTATTGGGGCAATGGTACAAAATAAAAACTGCTCAGATTGTATTAATCCATCCAACAAGACAATATTCTCCAGCAGGACAAAGCTACTATCACTACACTTAGCAAAGTGTCAATTTTCACTACACATAAACAGTAACGCAACTAAAGCCCTCACCAAAATCACTACACCTCACAAAGTCACTCTTCACTTATATAATAATGATGATTCTAGATTTTGGCACAAAGCCAGTAATTTCAGGGGAGTGGTAAGTCAGTGTCCTCCCTTCCCCAATACTTGACTGGTACTTATTTTATTGACCATGAAAGGGATGGAAGGCAAAGTCGGTCTCAGTGGAATTTGAACTCAGAATGTAAAAACAGTTGAAATGCTGCCAAACATTTTGCCCAGCATACTTTTTTACTCTTTTACTTGTTTCAGTCATTTGACTGTGGCCATGCTGGAGCACCACCTTTAGTCGAGCTAATTGACCCCAGGACTTATTCTTTGTAAGCCTAGTACTTATTCTATTGGTCTCTTTAGCCAAACCACTAAGTTACAGGGACATAAACACACCAGCATGTTGGGGGACAAACACAGACACACAAACATATACACACACATACATACATACACACACACACACATACATACATACATACATACATACATACATATATATATATATATATATATATATATATATATATATATATATACGACGGGCTTCTTTCAGTTTCCGTCTACCAAATCCACTCACAAGGCTATAGTAGAAGACACTTGCTCAAGGTGCCACACAGTGGGACTGAACCCGGAACCATGTGGTTGGTAAGCAAGCTTCTTACGACACAGCCACTCCTGCGCCTATAACAATTCTAAACTATGTCTTCAAGGTCAGGCAATACCACAACTCACAGCAATCAGTGAATCTCTATGAAGCTCAAGCATGAAGTGCATTGGAGTATTGATGCCATATCTGGAATGATGATGCAGCTGCAAACACATCTTAAAGATGGCAGCCAGAAAAGGTCACCTAGCTAAAGAACACACTAAAACCAATAATCTCTTCTGTTGCTGCTATACTGTTCTCTGTTCCTCAAGAAGCCACCACATCTGCTATAACATGAAATTTTTATGAAAGGTTTTAATTATTCTTTATATTCTTTTACTTGTTTCAGTCATTTGACTGCGGCCATGCTGGAGCACTGCTTTTGAGGGTCTTTTAGTCAAACTCCAGGATTTTTTTAAGCCTAGTACTTATTCTATTGGTCATTTTTGCTGAACCACTAAGTTACAGAGAGATAAACATACCAACAGCAGTTGTCAAGCATTGCTGGAGGGACAGACACAGACATACAATGGGTTTCTTTCAGTTTCCATCCACCAAATCCGCTCACAAGGCCCGAGGCTATAGAAGACACTTGCCCAAGGTGCAACAGAGTGGGACTGAACCTGAAACCGTGTGGTTGGGAAGCAAGCTTCTTACTACACAGTCATGCCTGTGCCTGGTCATTTTAAAACATGAAATTTGTATCATAGAATCAGGGGTGGTTTCAGGTTGTTTGGTATCGAAAAGGGGTTGAAATTTGTTTTGCACACCAACATGCATTGTATCACAGTCAGTTTGTGTTCTTGTTATACTTATTATAAGAAAAAATCCCATGGGTTTTGAATTTTTTATACAATAAGTCAATTTAAATCGAGTTGATATCTGATCCTGAATCAGTCCAAATTGGCCCTAATTGAGCAGATTCACCTTTCATTTTTTTTCTTCAAACAGTGTACCTTGGTCTACATTATCCAAACTGTCTTTTAAAAGAAGGCAAGGTGAGGTGTGGTTTTTGGAAGATTTAGCTGTTATTTTTAGGGTGAAGTGATCACAAAGAGACTTTCTTCTTGGTTCACAGTTTCTCATTAAGGTTGTGGAGTATCACAATTGACTAAAGAAGTAAGTGCCATGTAATCTAGATAGAACTTTATCATCCAAATGATGATGATGATGATGATCAAAGAAAACATGAGAAGAACTGGCTGAAGTTGGTCTCAAAATTCTGTATTTCAGAAGGGGATGACAAAAAATAACATAAATGGTGAGATGCTAGAGAAAACTTATCCGACCCATGCAAGTATGACAAAGCAGATACAACATGATGATGGGAATGATGTCATTTGTGTGCACATGCGCGTGTGTGTGTGAAGCACTCATTCCACTCTAAAAAGTGGTTAGGGTTAGGAAGAGCATACAGCCATAAAAACCTGCAAAAACAAAGAGTGAGGCCTGGTGCAGTCTTCTGCCTAGCCATCTCCTGTCAAACTGTCCAACCTATGTCAGTGCATGGAAAACGGATGTGTGATGATGATGATATATATATATATATATATATAGGATGACCACAAGACACTGAGCCTTACAGAGGAGATGGCAAAGGAATGAGATACCTGGTGCTTTGCTGTACTCAAGAAGACCTATCCTTCACAGCAGAAATGTTAATGAAGCTCTCACTGCTGAAGACAATTGGCCTGCAAGAGCCCTGTGTCAGTGACATATAGAAAGTACCCAGTACACTGTAAAGTGGTTGGTAATAAGAAGGGCATCCAGTTATAGAAACCAAGCCAAATCAGACTAGAACCTGGTGCAACTCTCTCGCTTGCCATCTCTGATCAAAGCATCCAGCCACACCAACAGGGAAAACTGACATTCATCCAGCCACACCAACAGGGAAAACTGACATTAAAGGATGATAATGATGATGATGATCACACACACACACACAATATTTTAAAATTTCACTATTCTATATGTAAACACCATAAAACTCTGCACATTTTTCACCAAACTTATGATTGGAATTAAGGCTGCAAGTTTCCATGTACACACACACACACACACACACACTTTTATTACGAGAACAACAATAATGTAATATCATGTTGCTTTTGTTTAGATTATCTTATTAATATAATATATCAATATACCTTACATAAAATGAAATATTAAAAATTAATATAATTCAATTATACGTTAAGTAGATTATCTACAGTTGTACAACACTGCAAGTTGAACATGGGGTTGTATTATATACAGACTTTTATGACATGTATAAAAGCATTAAAACTAAATATGTGTATGTTTGTATGTGTATATATATATATATATATATATATATGCATGTTTGTGTAAGTAGATATGTACATATATACATACACACACACACACACACACACACACACACACACACATCTTTTATCGTAAAGGGCAGGAAGCTGGCAGAATCGTCAGCACACCAGGTGAAATGCTTAGCGGTATTTCATCTGCCGTTATGTTCTGAGTTCATATTCCTCCACGGTCAACTTTGCCTTTCATCCTTTCGGGGTCGATTAAATAAGTACCAATTACGCACTGGGGTCAATGTAATCGACTTAATCCCTTTGTCTGTCCTTGTTTGTCCCCTCTATGTCTAGCTCCCTGTGAGCAATAAAGAAATACATATATCTTTTATCTTACTTGTTTCAGTCATTTGACTGTGGCCATGCCAAGGCACTGTGTTGAAGGAGTTTGGTTAAACAAATCAACTCCAGGACTCATTGTTTTTTTAAGCCTAGTACTTATTCTATTGATCTCTTATGCCAAACTGCTAAGTTACAAGGATAGAAATACACCAGCATTGGTTGTCAAGCGATGTTGGGGGGACAAACACAGACACGCAAACATATACATACACATACATACATATATATATACAACGAGCATCTTTCAGTTTCCGTCAACCAAATCCACTCACAAGGCTTTGGTTGGCCCGAGACTATAGTAGAAGACACTTGCCCAAGGTGCCACGCAGTGGGACTGAACCCGGAACCATGTGGTTGAGAAGCAAGCTTCTTACCACACAGCCATGCCTATATATATATATATATATATATACATATATATATATATATATATATATATATACAAATTAAAAGGGTAAAGGATTATCAATTTATTAATTTATTAATAAATCAAGAATTAATAATTTTTACCAAGCCCTTCGGTATGTAAGCACCATTATCGGTGGAGAACTTATTTAAAAGTTCATATATATTTATAAACATAATTTAGGGATCAGCAAATATTTGCTTCACCACATACCAAAGTTCAGAAATAGCAGCTAAAAAAGTTGAGACTCCAACAGATAGCATTACTTGTAACTCACAAAGGCAAAAACAAGAAGAAAAAACAATGAAAACTAACCATTCCGAAGATTAATCGTAGACACGTTTCTGGATTATGAGTGATAAATACTCAATTTCCTTCATCAATACGATATTCCAGTAGTAAATTCGACTATGTTAGCAAACTGTGCATGCATGAACGAGTAACATTCTACATCGACACAAATCTGAAAGCATAAGCGAATCTACCTCGGCCAGCCAGTCTACTATCCTTCCTTCAAGAAATTACCATGTGCGTGACAAGCAATACCGCAGAGAATCTGCGTTTACTAACAGGGAGTGAATAATTATTACAAATTAAAAGGGTAAAGGATTATCAATTTATTAATTTATTAATAAATCAACAATTAATAATTTTTATGTGTGTGTGTGTATATATATATATATATATATATCTATATATACATACATACATACACATATGGCTTTAAAAAGTGTCAGTGGTGCTTCATTGAAGAAAAGTTTCTTTTTTTTTTTGAGCTGAGCAGATATACAGGCTTAGTGACTGGCTCATTATTATTATTGTTGATGGAGATAGTGATGACAAGAGATTGTATTATCAATGTAAATATTACCATTTTGCTGAATAATTTCTACAGGTTAATTCCCATCAACTGTAGATTAAAATAGCAGGTATATATATCATATCTATTATAGAAGCTGAGTGTAAGAACTGTAATTTTGTAATTAGATCTGAGTCTATAACGAAACAGCTGTCTTTCTAACAAAATTTAACCACACCAGAGAATATTATTATCAATGCTTAAAATTTAGATTATCAGATAAATCTGGAATATAGCATAAAAAGAAAGAATTGGCAAATATACTATAACAATACAGCTAAAATATTAAAAACAGAAAATGTCGTTGATGATGATTACCATGAGAAAACCTACAAAGAGGATAGCCACAGATTATTTCATCTTAGACAAGACAGTTTTACACTTACTTTAGTGAAACCAAATCAAAAGCCGAAGATATATATTAGGATAAATTTTAAACAAACAGAAACAGGTTATGTTAATGGAAAATGGGAGAACATATTCAGTTTTATACATCAGTAATAAAGCTGAATCTTTAGATTAATGCTGACATATCATTTTCCCCGGATATTTACAAATATATCAAAGAACAGGGTGTGTTGACGTCACGTATCTTTGGATATAATGAAACAGAAACTGTCGGAAGATGCAGCATAAAAGAACCTTTGAAACAAAGACTTCTAAAGAATGATTCAGATAAATACAGAACAGAGATTAGATTCTCCCCCAGCCCCGCCCCTTGTAGCAAGCTGCAAAGAATATTTACCAGGTTAATACTTCTTCAGCAGCACTTAGTAATGGAGCCAATGAGAGTACTTTGATAAGGTAGCTTGATCTGCTAGAAATAGCAGCCATACCCAGCTTAAATAACACCCTACTACTTAAAAAAAGAAAAGGTACATTGGATATAAAACTGATGAAAGTGGGGTCCAAAATTACAAAAAAGAAAAAAATGTAATGACAATCTCAACAAGACAATAATGGTACATTTTTAGATTTTCCAGAAATCTAAAGTTAAGGATGTCGTTATTGTAGATTTAAATACTGTGGATATCGTTGAATCACAAGAGCATGAGCACCAGCATCAAGAAGCACTACTGTTTGACCGTCTCAAATCTGTATATATTTCTTATAAATCTATGGCATGAAAAATTGGTCCCACTAGAAGTAGGTTAAATTATCTTAATGTTTATAATTGCAGGAACCACATACTAGGGTTCCTGAAAGGAAACTAATTAAAAACAATATGATGGGAATTTATCGAGAAGATCTACAGAATAAAGAATTACCATCATTATTGTTTCAACATGTTTTCTGGGTTTTTTTGGTGGGGGGGTTTTAATCTATGTTGGAATAGGCTGGATAAGTCAACAATACATCAAGAATGTGTACTCAGAATCACCATAACTATAACCATTCCACTCTATTAGTGGTTAATGGTGACAGGACATCCAGCTATAGACTATATGCCAACTCAAATTATTCTATTTAGTAGGACAAACCTAAAGACAAGATATGCTGTTAGAAAATAAACTGATAGCATTTGAGCAATGAGTTACAAGAGAATTTTACTGCAAGTCAACCTGATTAATTTGACTTATAATCAAAGACATTCTAACCATGACCTTCTATTTTATATCCACTAGACAGTTTATTGCAGATTACATTCACCAATACCTCTGGCCATTTTGCTTATAGATAGTTGGGTGCAACTGAGAAACTTAGTTGCAATTCCTAGGTGGTTGAAGACTCCCTCATAGGTCCATGTATAGCTTTACCAACTCAGTATTACTACACAATTTCATATATATACACACACACACGTATAGAATAGTATTTATTACCACAATGTTCTAACATTTGACATACATAATCTATGCATTAATACAATAGTACATTCTTACCTACCTACCTACCTACCTTTAATATCATGCTAAGGGATTTAAGTCAAAGAAAAGAGAGAAACCCAGAGAAAACAAAGAAGTGAAAATAGGAAATGATAATACTAAATAATGGTAGTGGTGGTGGTAATGAAGGCACTTTTTCTTGTTTGTGATGGTGGTAGCAATGGCATTGTTCAATGACAACTACTTGTAAAAAAACGTGCATGTTTAAAATCATATGGTATTTTAAATTTCAGCTCACACAATAAACATATCATTCACCATCAACTCCTTTGTCATCGTTGTCATGCAGTGTATGCTTTTTGCAGTACATTGATGACACCATGAAGAAAGTCTTCTCAGTTAAATACAACTTTTCCTATCAGATGAAGCCATACTATTACTTCGTTCTGACTTTCTTACAGTGTTTTTTTGGCAGAGATATTGGGGTGGTTTTCCATTGCCTTCCCCATCTGGACGGTCGTTGGCTCACAAGAACATCCATCCTTCAACAAGTCTTGTTTTTTTAATCCTGCTGAATGTCCAGATACCCTCCTCAAGAGAGTAGCAAGCCACTCAAGTGTGTGAGCCAGTTTAGTCACTGACCACTCAACCATAGAACTAATACTAGTTTACATGGTACCAGTAGCAGGTCTCATCAGCCTGTGATAAGATCCCTAACTGGACTTAATCAACTCCTTGCTACTTACAAAACCCACTTTCACCACTATCTCCATTAAATAATACCCTACCAGTATTAATTACCACAACAAACTATTTTAGTTCTCAGTGTATATATATCATCATCATCATCATTTAACATCTTTTTTTCCATGCTGTGCATGTGTGTGTATGTATAAGTGTGTGTATGTATAAGTGTGTGTATGTATAAGTGTGTGTATGTGTGTGTTGTTCAAAAGAACCAGGCTGACAGACATAAACTAAAGGACTCAATACTTCAGTAAGTGAAATGTCTGTTGTGAAATTAGAATTGCTAAGAACTGAAACAAGAAATTAATTCTGTAAACTAGTCACCAAACTAAAATAAGCAATATTATCATCACCATCATTTCAAATCTGCCTTTCATGCTAGCATTGGCGGATGATTCAATAGGATTCAGGGTTCTGAAGAACATGTCTTTCTCTAGTGTCTCAGTTTAAAATACACATATATAAGGCAAGCTAGCAGAATCACTGGCACATTCAACAAAAAATGTTTTGAGGTATTTCTTCTGGTTCTTTTATGTTCTAAATTTGAAATTCCACAGAGGTCAACTTTGCCATTCATCCCTGAGCCAAAATTCAAAAACCACACACACACACAATCCTCCATTTTCCAATGCTAATATGAGTTAAGTGTTCATATTACTAAGGTATTGTTTTACAGCCAGATACCGTTCATATCACTAACCCATACCTGATTTACAAGTTATGGACTATATACACACATACACACATTATATATATAAAGAAAGAAAAAATATAAGAACAAATTAATAGATTAGATTTTTAATAAAAACTATGTTAAATCAGTTTAAACACTTATTTACAATCAGAATCACAATTATCACCAGTGGGGGAAACAACACTAACAGTTATCTATCTCAGATTTCCATAAACACCAAACAGAAATATGATCTTTCACTTTGTAGAAGTACTTTGTGGTAAGTAGCTAAAAACTTTACTTTGAAGCACAGAAATAGCTGTTAATAAAGCAGATATATCTGATCTGAAAAAGAATTTCAAGCTAATTCAGCTTGGTTGCTTGGCAAGTGATAGATATTTCTTTCCTGTTCCCTCAGGAAAAGTTTTCCTCTGAAATTAATTTCTGAATATGTATAATCTTTCATGAACATTTTTTATTTTATTATTTCATCATGACTTTTGTAAACAATAACATTGTTGATTACAAGTTTCCGACAGGATAACTAACTACTGATTCACTCTGTTTCTGATTCAACTCAGGTGCAATAATAACACCAAAGTATTTTGGTTCCATCACATTGGTTTTCTTGCAGATGAGTACATTTTTCACAAATACGCACCACACATATACAACAGGATTCTGCAGAGGCTCCATCAACCAAATTTCAGTCTTGTGGAATTAACATGAGGTAATAGCAGGAAACACTGCCCAGGGTACAACACAGTGAGATTGAATCTACAACTGCTTGTTTGTGGACCAGTCTCCTTAACCATACAGCTACATAATACATAATACACATACATACTATACATACCAAACACACAAATATACATTAGGTAGTTTTATAGTGAAACAAAATGTCAAAGAAGTCCAAGACATTTTCAACTAAATATACTCAGCTAATTTAATAGGATTATATAATTAATAAAGACATCCATTAGGAAAAGTCATGAATCTGATATAATTTGCAGGCATGTATTCTAGAGTAATTAATCTTTGATTACTTTGATGACTATCATCTAAACCACTCCTACAACAATGACCTTTCCTCTCAGTTTTAGTTCAATTTGTAAAGGAAGTACTACTCACCAATACATCCTCCAAGAGTACAGATATATGTGAGCCAATGAGAGAACCTTAATGCAATTCCTCAATACGCTAGAAATAACAGTCAAACCTTTGAGTTACCCCACTCCGTTGTCTGAGAAATGGAATACATTGGACATTGTAGTGCTACATATACATAGCAAGGTCAAATCTGAAATGCTTTTGGTCATATGTATCCTGAATTAAAGCTGACTTGGGATGTAACGTGGGAGAATGAGAAATGATAATAGTCTCATTCAACTATATCAAAACAGTCACTACCAGTTAATTAAAATGTAGAACATACAGTACCTTTAATGATCATGGGTTTATGTAAACTATTTTGCCATCCAAATTGTTTGGAGTTTACAAGTGTTCAATGACTGGATAGTCACCACATCAACTTTCCACATTAAAATATAATTGGGAGGAGGACTATTAGCTTCATATTATGAGATAAAAAAAAAACCTTTTTCAATATTCAATAACCTTAAAGATCAACTCAGACATTTAAACATTTACTGAATTATCCCCTATAATAAGTAAAACATCTTCAACATTGCTTGTAGGTAAAGAACTGCTGAAGTTTTGTATAAAAACTTTTCTACAAACTGTAGAAGCATGACTTCACCATGATTTCTTATGCTTAACACTGTTTCGTAAATAAAAGATTCATAATCAAAAAATATAATTTCAACCAAAAACAGCAGTTGATTCTATATTAAACCCCACTCCAAAATCATTTTACACTACAATACTGCTCAAACATACAAAGGGAACCACATACATACACACAGATCAGCATTTGAATAATGATTTGATTATTAAGTAAAAATGCTTCACTCACCAACACTGTCCTGCTGGCCCACCATGAGTTGTATAGTCCTTGTCTTTGACACCACAAGAGAAATAGTCTGATCCTTTGAGAGTTTGCTAACTGTATGCTGCCATTACCTAAACACAAAATAAATAAAACACAAATGTAAATAAAAATATTTAAATGATATTAAAATGAAAGAATTCTAAGAACAATCAAAGACCTGAAATATTAGAGTTTGTTTACATTTCTGACAATGACAAAATATATTTCAAAATCCAGGAATACAACATCCAAATTCTAAAACTAAAGGAAACTAACCAAGCATGGTAAAGTATGATTGCTTCTGTCAGTTAGTTTCATTGGTTAAGATTGTCAGAAGTGAGTGCCATCACTGAACTAAACAGCACTATTTGCATACAGGTGGCAGATTTAGCAGATCACATCCTTTTGTGCAAGACATTTGAAGTAGAATCTAGAATCTATAAAAACTGGTGATGGTCTATGTCTGTAATAAATAATTTATAGGAGAGAGTTCTAGGAAAATGAAATAAGTTTAAATGATGCAAGGAGTAAAGCCTTTGGTTTTTGGGGGGTGGGGAGGGTTGTCTGAGAATGAGAAAGACAGAGAGAGAAATTGGCGATGTGATTTTTACTGAAAGCTTCTATCTCTCTTCGCCACTCTCATATGGCAGGCCACAATCTGAAATCTAACATTCTTCACTACTCATAGCAACTGAAATTATCCAAATCTTTTATGAACCTTCAGTTTAGTTCATTTAGGAACTCTTTAGTTCATTTAGGAACTCTTAAAAAGTCTCTTCAAATGACTCAAAATTTCTAAAAACTTGAAAAGACATCAACTCTTCTATCTGTGCATTACCAGAGAGCCAAATGGGCAGCTAACACACACTCCTCCAGTACTACAACAACATATAAGGAAACTATAAATAATCATTTACTTTTTGATCATGAAAATGCAGCCACACGGGGGCGCTTTCTTCAAACCCTTTACTCAATCATATTGTTCTTATCACTTGGTCTGTTATTCATATTATCAACATGTATTTATCAGATGATTGAGTATACCTTGAGTTATGCTCCCTTTTAGAGAGTCAATTCCTTTTAGGAAATAAAATCAAGGAATTTACACCAAAATACACAGACACAAAGACATGATGGACATTCATACAATTTCTCTCCACTAAGCACCACTCACAGGCACTAGTCCACTTGACAATAAAATGGAAGACACATGCTAAAGTAGCACACAGTGGAATCATAGTTAGAATCATGTACTGAAAAATCAAACTTTGTAACCTCACAGCAATGCCTGATGTAAGAACTGAAACCGAATCTCAATGGATGAGGGTTACTCAGCAGACATTCTACTTATCTTCACAAAGTTTACAAATACAGTCTTCAATAAAATCCCAAGTCCATGGTCATGACCACCACCACCATCATAATCATCAGCCATATTATTATCAACATTTTGCATCCACTTTCCATGCTAGTGTGGCTTGGACAAGTCATCATGATCCAAGTCAGTTCTTAATCAAATTTACCGCTTTCCTAAACCAGTTAAGAACTACATCACACTCATATATTTCATTTTTAGCTGAGTTTCTAAGGTTTGATGTCTTTCTGAACTTCAACCACTTTACAGAGAGCATTAGGTGTATATTCTCTCTCTCTCTCTTTCTCTCCTGGGCCACTCGTTTATTGACATCTAGCACTCACTTTTACCATTGTCCACCACAGCACCTCTTTTTCTCACTATTGGATTCTTGATCCCACCACCATCCATCCATCCTGATTCTTCTGTCTTTCTGTCATTACTGTCTCACCTTCTTAGTTATGTTGTCTTGCAGGAATGAAAATAACATGAAAACTCTTCAGTCTTACACTGTACAAGGCAACTTCTCTAGTACTGGTACCACAATAAAATCCATCGAGTACACTGTTTAGTGGTTAATGAACAAGCCAAGACCATGTGGATCTGAGAGGACCCTTTGGTCTTGTCAAGGACAAGACAACCTCCATAGTGCCTGTGCCATGATAAAAGGCATCCAGTATACACTGTAAAGTGGCTGGTGATAGGAAGAGCATTCAACCACAGAAACCAAAGCCAAAAATGAAATGAACAAGCAAGACAAAGGCCTACAACCCAGCTAGGAGCAGTAACTCTGAATAAAGAATTATTCAAACCATGATAATCCATCCAAACCATGCCAGCTTGGAAAGGGGATGGAAAAAGATAATACTCTCATATACAGTCCTCACATGATCATACTCTCATACATAGGTATATCTATACAAATCTATTATATATGTATGCCTCTGTGTGTGTGCGTGCGTGTGTGTGCGTGTGTGTGTGTTGTTGTGTCTGGGGAGAGTCTCGCCGGTAAAGTTTCCACTCATTTGCTTATTAACTTTTCTAAAATTTTTGTTGCGTCTTGCAACCTTTTCGGTAGTCGTTGACTCTGTCTTTTATCCGGGCAGCTTGGGTTACAGGAAATTTTAGAAAAATAAATAGGTAAATGAATAGAAACTTTACTGGTGACTGTGTTAAATAATAAAGCACTAAAAAAGAATGACTCTCCCCAGACACAACAAAATATGCTTCAACACATGAATTTGCATAAAGAATTTTACAAACCAAATCCAAAAACAAAGTATATATATATATATATATGTTGTCTTGCAGGAATGAAAATAACATGAAAACTCTTCAGTCTTACACTGTACAAGGCAACTTCTCTAGTACTGGTACCACAATAAAATCCATCGAGTACACTGTTTAGTGGTTAATGAACAAGCCAAGACCATGTGGATCTGAGAGGACCCTTTGGTCTTGTCAAGGACAAGACAACCTCCATAGTGCCTGTGCCATGATAAAAGGCATCCAGTATACACTGTAAAGTGGCTGGTGATAGGAAGAGCATTCAACCACAGAAACCAAAGCCAAAAATGAAATGAACAAGCAAGACAAAGGCCTACAACCCAGCTAGGAGCAGTATAATTAATTTTTAAAAAAAACGAGGAAAAAAGACAAGAAAAAAACATCGAAAGGACATAGTACATGCAAAGTATTAATGAGACACTCAGGGAAGGAAAGAAAGAGTGGCTGTTTTACGTTTCAAGCAAAGCTCTTCTTTGGAAACAAGAAACATAGGAAAGTCCAAAAGTAAAGGAAAAGGGAGGAAAAAAAAATGACCAGAAGTAGATGAACATAAACAAAGTGCTTTCTGGGTCGGGAAAGTGTGAAGAATGGTTAGACAGAAACTGAAAGAAATCAATCATTAGAAGTATATATGTACAAATATATATATATATATGCACATATATATATATGCATATATATATATATATATATATGCACATATATATATATATATATATGCACATATATATATATATATATATGCACATATATATATATATATATGCACATATATATATATATATATGCACATATATATATATATATATGCACATATATATATATATATATGCACATATATATATATATATATGCACATATATATATATATATGCACATATATATATATATATATGCACATATATATATATATATATATATATATATATATATATATGCACATATATATATATATATATATATATATATATGCACATATATATATATATATATATATATATATGCACATATATATATATATATATATATATATATGCACATAGATATATATATATATATATATGCACATAGATATATATATATATATATATATATATATATATATATATATATGCACATAGATATATATATATATATATATGCACATAGATATATATATATATATATATATATATATATATATATATATATGCACATAGATATATATATATATATATATATATATATATATATATATATGCACATAGATATATATATATATATATATATATATATATGCACATATATATATATATATATATATATATATATGCACATATATATATATATATATATATGCACATATATATATATATATATATATATATATATATATATATATATATATATATATATATATATATATGCACATATATATATATATATATATATATATATATATGCACATATATATATATATATATATATATGCACATATATATATATATATATATATATATATATATATGCACATATATATATATATATATATATATGCACATATATATATATATTATATATATATATATATATATATATGCACATATATATATATGCACATATATATATACAAATGCACTTTCATTTTGGGATCGCCACTACTTTTTTTTATTTCTCCTTCTTCCTAGCTCTCCTGTCTGACCACCTCCGACCAGCATTCGCCATGATCGACCACTAGCCACTAAAGCTTTTTTTTATTTTCTCTCTCTGCTTATTTCTGTGTTCCTTTCTGTTGAAGAGCATAGGCTCGAAACGTAAAAGACTTTCTCACTCTCCAAGCGTTAAACTAATACATCTGTTTGTTGTTTACACACCCATCTTTGTCTTTTGTTTTTTTGTTTTTTTGTAAATTCCAAATATATATATATATATATATATATATATATATAGTGGCAATATACTACACTTTATCATGCAGTTACTGTTAATACTTCATTTAGAGAATTAACATTGCTTATGTATATATATATATGGATGTATATATATATATGTACATAAACAGGAAATGTGTTGCCACATCAAATTGGCAGTTGAATGTTACTACTAGTTTAACCCCAGGCAGGTTCTCTGCCAGCTGGTTTTCGATGCAATGTTTTGCATCCTTTATATACAATATTTTGCTAGCAGGGGAAGCAAACCCCTACTGACCTCCATCAGGAAACAGGGTCGCAGGACTGGTCCAGTTTTGAGTTAGTTGGCTCTTCTTGGATTTAATAGTGAAGAAGTCAAAATTAAATATTAGATATTCAAGCAGCCAAGTCATTTAACGTTTTTAGTCTCAGTTTAAATTATTGAGAGTGGAAGAATGAATATACAAATACCTAAATAATAAAAATAAAAACTAAGATAAAAAAATTCTAAGTATATTTTAAACATCTTTTTCTTTATTTCTATTTCCTTTAAATTTTACATACTGAAGAGTACAAATTCGACCTTTATGATGTCCATATTATGTAAATATTGGTCCTTTTGTTCAAAACAATTGTTTGGGAATATGAAATAAAAGGATGATCTATTTTAACATCCATTCATTTATTTGATGAAATTTATTGAACTTTGTTTAATAAATTAAGTCTTATACTAATTATTTATATATATATATATATATATATATATATATATACACATATGCATACACACAAATATATATATATATATATATATATATATATATATATATATATATATATATATATATATATACACCACATACACATATATACATTTATATATCAATGTGATTAGTGAAGTAGTGATGGCTGAAACCCAAAGAAAACTTTGAAATTTCACCAATTTCACTGGATATAAATATTTGGTTTATGGATGATCTATACTTCTGGATACAGATCTAACTCTGGCCACTCAACGGAATATGCAGCATTATATTGTAGCCAAGTTTTTCAGTCATCAATGTCATCTTTGAGAGAGTGCAATGAAGAATCGATGGAGATCCAAGTTCACATTAAGGGCCAATAAAATAACCAAGCCAACTAAATGGAGGTTGATAGCTATTCATTCTAGTCCTTATATATACATGCCCATACACACACATGTGTATATATATAGTTTATACACTTCCCCTACTCTGCTTACCTCAACAATCTTAAATGCTGGAATATTTCCAAAGGGTTGTCGGAGCTAACTCTAAAACTAGAATAATCTGATGAGAGAGAGAGAGGAGGGAGAAAGAGAAAAAGAGAGAAGAAAGACAGAGAAAGAGAAAGAAGGAAGGAGAGAGAGAAGGAAGGAGAGAGAGAGGGGGAAGGAGAGAGAGGGGGAAGGAGGAAAGGTGGGAGAGTGCAAGATGAAGAGCAACTGAGGAGAGAGAAAGAAGGAAAATGTGAAAGAGTAAGAAGAGTAAAGAAGAAATTACTGCTGCTGAAACAATCCCAGAGCGAATAATGCTATTTCCATTAATCAAAAGATTGATTCTACAGATTTGAATATAAAAAAAAATTGGAACAAAGCTAAAAAAAATAAATTAGGAAACGTGTGTGTGTGTGTGTGTATGTGTGTGTATGGGTATTTGCACAGACACACTAGAATAATCATACAAGCATTTTGCAGTTGTATCAAGATATATTTTTGTGCAAAGTGATTAACAAGAGGGTTCAATAAAAGGATATATTATTGTTCTAAATGTGAAACAAATCACATTTAGAGCAATACATGCAACGATATATAAATATATCTAGTAATAATGGCTTCAGAATTTAGCACAAGGCCAGCAATGTCGAGGAGTGGCTAAGTCGATTACATTAACCCCAGTATTCAAATGGTTCTTATTTTATCAACCCTGAAAGGATGAGACAAAATTAACTTCAATGGAATTTGAACTCAGAATGTAAAGATAGATGAAATGCCACTAAGCATTTTACCCAGCATGCTAATGATTCTGCCAGCTCACCACCTTAATATAACTAATAATAATAATAACAATAATCTATATATTCATTCATTTCATGTTAATGTCCACTTTTCCATGCTTGCATGGGTCACACAGAATTTATTGACACAGATTTTCTATGGCTGGATGCCCTTCCTGTCAAGAACCTTCACCTGTTTCCAAGGAAGGTAATATTTTCCCATGACCAGATGTTCTCGCAGTACATTGGAAATGAATGTCAGAGCTTACATGAAAGTGACAATTGTTTAGAACTACACAGAATGTCAAGACAAGACACGAACACACAAACACTCCACATATATACATATATTATACACACAACAGGCTTCTTTTAGTTTCTCTCAACCAAATTCACTCATAAGGATTCAGTCAGCCTGGAGATATGGTAGAAAACACTTGCCCATGGTGCCATGCAGTGGGGACTGAACATACAACCATATGGTTAGGAAGCAAACTTCTTACCACACAATCACATTTGCACATATATGTGTGCGTGTGTACGCAAAAGTTTTGACTACCAGTGGTGTTCTGTCACTTCTGTCAACAAATTTTCTGCTCACATCATGCCTTTGAAGTAATAGATCCCTTACTTGAGAAACAGGTAAGAGTTAGTAGCAGGAAGGACATCCAGCTGTAAAACAATGTTTCATTAATATATTTGCCTAACTCATACTAGTATGGAAAACAAATGTAAAACAAACAGAAATATATGCATGCACAAACACACGTGCGAGCACACACACATGTATGTATGTATGCATGTATGCATGCATGCATTTCAATACATGGCTTGATTTTATTTTCAAGTGTCTGTTCATAGAAGCTGTAAAGTGGTAGGTAGAGGACATTCTAGAAAATTTAGTTCTTTCATTGACTTTTTTTCTACTCTGTCTTCGAAACAGAAAGTGATGTGACAGACAAACAACAAATGTTTTTTTAAAAAAATAAAATAAAATGAAATAAAAAATTATTTGATTTCAAAGAGAACTGTGGGAGGTGAGAGAGAGACGAGGTGGGAGGGAGATCATTATATAGATTTTTAAGAAAATAATGTACAGCTAACAAACTGCAAAAGAAGAGAAAAAGTGGTATTTTATGTTTCATTGTTAGATAAATGAGAGATTTGTGGTTGCTGTTCCAAAGAATCATCTCTATAAAATTACTGCAAAGATTTCTTTGCATCTTAAAGACTGTCTCTGGTGAAGAATGTGGGAGGAAATTGAACAGTTACAGAAAACAGACTTTAAGCTGACTAACACACAGCATCACAGCATCACACAAATATTGAAATTTTGAAAAGTCAGTTAAGATTAAAGTATTTATTTAGTCCAGCAGAGAGGAACCTGCTACAGCTTTTCAGGTCCTTAAGTGCTTTGTGACCTTCTGGAAGAAGTCTAGATATTGCACTAAGAAGTACAATCATATTTATCATCATCATCATTTAAATGATGATGCATTTTTCCATGCTTGCATGGGTCAAACAGAGGTAGGTTTCCTGCAGCTGGATGCCCTTCTTGTCAGCAACTTTCATCTGTTTACAAGCAAGGTAATAATTCCCCTTGGCCAGATATGTTTTTACAGAACACTGGAAATGAATAGAATAACATTCCTTGTGTGACACTGACACTCATTTGCAACTATTACATGATGTCAAGGCAAAGACAGACAGACACACACACACACACACACACACACACACACACACACACACACACGTGATGGATTTCTTTCAGTTGCCATCTATCAAATCAACACAAAAAGCTTTGATTGGCCATGGCTATAGCACAGGTGTTAGGGATCTTTGTTAGCCAATTACCCCAAAATATATTTATTTACAGTGACATTACCTTGATTTGAAATGAAGAAAATCATAGATTTTTTTTTTATTCAAAAGGTTTATTGAATCTATTTATATGGAGAACACAATTATAAATACAAAAAGAATAAAACAAACATAATAAAATAAATTAATATCCTCATTATGAAACAAAAAAATTTTTCTAGAAATTTTTTCACTTCAGGTTTTGGAGAAATGATGTGGTTTCATTTTTGTTGGGCATTTTGATGCCAGTGCAATTTGGATACAGTCTTTGGGGTCCAATCAATTTTGTTAAAGGGTTGAATTGAATAACTACTTAAATCTACTTAAATAAAACAAAAACACACGTCAAACAACTGACAAATAATATCTGTTTAGTCACTAGACAATGCCTTAGCAACCAAATTGTTTGTAGTTCAAAATGGTGTGATGTCTAAACACATCCATTACAATGGACAGATGCAGTGTTGCCAGAAGAAAAATTTCTGCCATAGCAAGGAACACATTTTTTTATACAATTTTAGTTATGTGTAATGAGTCTTCATTACCTTCAAAGATTTTATTTTTACCTCGTTGGGGTAATTTACCCTGGTTTGCCGACCCCTGCTATAGCAGAAAACATTTGTTTAAGCAGTGAACCTGAAACCACATGGTTGAGAAGCAAATTCTCCTCGACATAGGCATACCTGCACCAACTATTACATTTATTCATCATCATCATCATCATTTAACATCCGTTTTCCATGGTGGCAAAGGTTGGATGGTTTTGACAGAAGCTGATGCAGCTGAAGAGCTGCCCGGGCTCCATATCTGTATTTGCATGGTTTCTGTGATTCGATACCCTTCTTAATGCCAACCACTTTAGCAGAGTGTACTGGGTGCCTTTACCCAGCACCAGCATGAGTGCTTTAAAATGGCAAATTCTTAAAGAAGTTGTTTTACATTTTTACTCAGTTCTTAAAAATGGTTAGTCTTACTCTAATACTTATAATTACATTTTCACAATATATATATTCAAAGTTTGCTGCATATTTAATAGAATTTTCTTTCATTCAACAGTCATAAGAGGGTTTTTCATGGTTGATTTGAGGTGATGACAGGTTGAGCTGATTAATGAATGAAAAGGTGTTTCTTGGACTGTGTGAAGAAGTAAGTGACAACATTTATGAATAATTAACCGATTTTATTATTGCACATAAGAGTTTAACTGTGCTGGTCATTTTACAAATAATAAAAACAATAATTACAGACTAGGAAAGACATATTGCTCAGAGTTTACAGCAAGCTTACAGATACTGCATTCTGTAGTTGGCCCATCATAACTGGAAACAATTGTGGTGGTGGAGATTCCTGTCAACTATCTGCCATCTGTCTTAACCACCTGGCTGTAGCAAGAACAAAACACAATGAACAGCTGCCTCAAAATTCCGAAATTTATTTTAGCTGTCTCTGTGGGCCATCTGGCTAGAGTGGAGACACATATCACTCAGCTGTCTTCCAACACTCTGCAAAGAGTTCAGGCACCAACAATGGTTTTATACAGAGTACAGGTAACAGATACAAGAAAATTGAATTATGCTGATTATGCATAACAGACCACATGAAACTACTGTGGTTTGCTCATGATGTCTGACTAGCTACCTAGTAGTTCACTTTCAAATAAGCATGCACTAATTCAATGACACCTTCAGTAGTCACTGAAACATATTTCACAACTGTTCATTTCTTTATTTTCATGATTTACTTGGAAAATTGAAGATATTTTCCAAGAATTGCTGGAGCAGGCAAACATTCTCCAGTTCAGTTGAGAAGCACTATGAATATATCTATAACTATAATACAACTGATGTTGTATCAAGCAGACTGAGGATCAAAAATGCACTCCTTACCCAGAGATGTACAATGTATGTTTACACTAAAGAACAGATCGTTCGTAACATAAGACCCATGTCTGTAGAAACCATTTTATGTTCTGTACCATAGAGTATCTTTGAAGATCTGCAAAAGTTGTTCTCTAGAATTCATAGTATGAAAGAAGACTGAGAAAGAACTCATTTCTTCTCTGACAAAAGTACCTCACAGAAATCACTAAAATTTTCTTCTCATGGAACACTTATTCCACATAGATATCCTGGACCACATCCAGAGAAGGGCCACTTAAATGAGTGGCATTAAATCACTAACAAATACACTTCATCCTCTGTCCTACAAATGTGCGCTCTCCTTTCTCTCTCTGTCTTTACTGTCACTACTTTAATGGCATCTGTTCTTCAGAACTGGCTGGTCTCATACCTCCTCTAGCCCCTGCCCACTTGCCTTTCCACCTCCAGTCACCCTTGTTTCATCTATGATCCCAGACAAACCATTATGCCCAATCTTTCTACCCTAGAACATGCCTTTGTGTCTACCAAAACTTTTCTACAAATTGTACCTAACTGTACCAAAGCTATTTCCAAAGAATTTCTTGTTCCACAAACAACAATCCCATTTTCTGTTGTGTCAGTGATTTGAGAAACTACAGAAATTGTTGATAAAGACATGAAATGATAAGCAGCAGAATTTCTGGAAATTCTATGTTTTGAAAATGATTATATTTCTATTTCATCATCATCATCATCATCATCATTTGATGTTCATTTGCTATGATGGCATAAGATGGATGGTTTGATAGGATCTGGCAAGTTGCATGCATGCACCAAACTCCAATATCAGCTTTGGCTAGATGCCCTTACTAATGCCAACCATCTTACAGTGTGTAATGGGTCTTTGTCATGCCATTGGCACTAAAGAGGTTCCCAAATAAGTTGTAAAACAAAAACAGTAAATGGAAAAGCCCCCATGACCAAGTGGGGAGGTGAGTTTATGCCAGATGCTGAGAGGCTAAAGCACGATAAGAGTGACAAGCACCAGTGTCTTAGATCTTCAAAGCATTGACGTCAATATATTTTTGATGTCATTCCATAGGTAGATGTAACATTCAAACCCATATCATGACAAGCAAAATAATTCTATTGATAGATAGTTGGGTTACAAAGATGCATCTTGTTTATAGACTCCAATACAATGCCAAGAAAGTAATTTATATATTGGTATTTTGGTCAGGGTTCCAACTTCTACGTACAAACTGGCCCATTAATGACCAGAAGAAATATAACAAGAGACATGTCTAAAAATAAAACAAGATTCCAAACTGAGAGTGAAAGAGAATGAAAGAAAGGAGAAACTGAAAATAAACGCACAAACACACAACTGAGGAAGGTTCCAATTCTGTCACTCTATAACTGATACAGTTCTTTAGCCTCAGATCAGCCCTGATCCAGCAAAATTATGACCAAATGAATCACAGCAATGACCAAGTTATCCTTTTGTATATCAGGGACTACAATGTCCAATGTGTCCTTCCTTTTCTTTAAGAAGGTAACGTGTGATCTGATTTAGCTGATATTTCTAGCACCCCTGCCCACACCACCAACACCACCTGCTTCTAAAAGAACAAACAATTGTCATAACCAGTACTGTGCATAGTTCTCATTATCCTAGTTAATTTACATGTTAATAGGTCCCATAGTGAAGTACAACCTCTTACTGTAGGCAGCAGTGTCACAACTGACTGACAAACAGATTCGTTATCTTAAAAGTACTGGCGTCAAATACTGCCAAATCTACTCCTTCTATAGATGTGCGTGGGTGTGTGCATGTATGCATATACGTATGTATATATGTATGTGTGTACATATGCATGTATGTGTGTGCATATGCATGTATGTGTGTGCATATGCATGTATGTGCGTGTGAATGAGCAGAACTGAAATAAAGACTTGCTTACTAAAATGAAATGCACACACACTTTAAGGTGGTTTTCAGGGATAGATTATGTGAGAACAATGTAATATAACAGTAGTGTTGTTAATGTAAAATGTCATCTGTAGCAACACACACACACACACACACACACACACACACACACACACACACACACAACACAACACACACTCACAGCTGACTACCTTCCTTCCACTTAATCTGTAATCCTTTAGTTTCCCTCACTAACCTACATCTGTGTAAACCCACCCTCACCACTTCATACCCTCTGTCTATTTTACCCACCTCCACACCAACCATTCTCCCACTCTTTAATTCATTTCTGTGTTGGGTCCCTCTCCTCCACCCATTTTACACACACACACACACACACACACACACACACACACACACTATTAGACTATCATGGAAAAGTGAGTAAAGGAACTTGCTCAATAATATCCTGACTAAAATCTACAGACATGAACAAAGAGAAGTAGCAGGTGACAATACATTTAGTGAAAGCAAACAAACATGAAAGGAGAGAAAAAAGGGACTTTACACATACATAGTCTGTGCGCGCACACACATACATACTGCAATACATGTACATACACACAGACACACAACAAATGCACACAGCAATACATGTACAGACACACAGCAATATGTGTAGACACAAACACGCAATATATGTATACACACAGAGACATAATAATATGTACAGAAATGTACACACATAGACAAAGAACATGCATGCATGCACACACACAAAATAATACATGCAGACAAGCACACACATACAGTAACACATGCAAACTAGACACACACAGTAATACATATAGGCACACACACACACACACACACACACACACACACACACACACACACACACACACAGTAGTATATAAAAATCACAGAGAGGTAAAAAGAATTTTGAATGCTACTGAAGACTTCATTCAGTCTGCACCAACCTGGTTTCCCAGTTACTCTCCAGAATAAATATTAATTAGCTTGTTCAACCTAACTGAGATGTGTTATGTAGAACACCGTACACTGCAGTAAACATCCCAAGAAATTATTCATGTAGACAACAAATGCTAAAAAATACAGACTTTGTCAGATGATGAGGACAGCTGCATAAAGAAGTGCTGATCTCTAATTGTGGAGAGAACTTATAGAATGGATAGACCCAGGATGACGTAGGATGAAATGGTGAAAAAGGATCTTCAGATGCTGGGTATCATTGAGGAGATAACAAGGGACTAAGACTTCTGGCGATTTGCTGTACTTGACAAGAAATGTCGAGCTAATAAAATCATGGCCATCCATACATACAGGCATGAGCTGAAAGGTCTTTGTCTTGCAAGTGCCAGTACCATGTAAAATGCACTCATACTGATAGCACATTAAAAGCACCCAGCATACTCTGTAAAGTGGTTGGTATTAGGAAGGGCATCCAACTATAGAAACCATGCCAAAACAGACAATTGGACAGCTCTCTGACTGGCCAACTCCTGTCAACCCATCTAGCCCATTCCAGCATGGAAAATAGACATTAAACAATGTTGATAATAAAATTTCATCAGTATTACAGGATGGCACTATTGTAATATGTGATTTTACAGTAAACTGCAATTCACCAACAACAGGCAGCCAAACACTGAATGTCAGATCGAAAAATCAGTCAAACTGCTGTAGTTTAACACTGGCTAAACAGTCGTTCATGTTGCAAATGGCTGGCGGGCTGTGTATAAATTAGCTACTAGCAACAGAAGCTGCCTTTGTCATAAATATTAATTAGAATGAAGTTTTATATGCACAATGTCAATAGTCCAGAAACAACATCATCACTTAACATTCGTTTTCCATGCTGGCATAGGTTGGACAGTTTGACAGTAGCTGGTTAGCCAGGGAGCTGACCAGACTCCAACTGTCTGTTTTGGTATGGTTTCTACAGCTGGATACCCTTCCTAATATCAACCACTTTACAGGGAACTTTTTGAATAAATTTCAAGAGAAGCTGTTTCTTTGAAAACTGATTTTTCATTATTTTAGATAAAACTTCCTCCAAAAAAAAAAAAACATTTGCTTGTGGCCTGTTTTACAATAAATGTAACAACTTAAAATAATTTACAAATTGTCTAAAGACCAAATCCATAGAACAAATATACAGGGAATTTTCACTACCTTTGTGGAGTCTGTGGAAACAAAATTTGCTCCCAACCTCCCTCAAAAAATTCATGGAACCAGAGGGACTAGAAATATGAAATTTTGACAGTCTTGTTATTCTAGAAGAACAATATGTCTAACTTGAAGGAAAATCTAAGAGGACTGACAAGAAGAATATGCTGATTTCACACAGAATGACCCATATTCATAATATACGTAGCCACATACGCACACAACATACATTAATAGGTACAGTCATATGTACACATACAAGTTGTAAGTGTAAACACATATAAACAGTAATCTATGCAGCTACACACACAGTACTATACCAACTTCACTACAAAATCTTACAGAATATGTATATATTATTCTTTCCTCTGTCACTCTCTTGTTCTAGTTCTCTTCCCATCTAGTAGTGAGGAAAATAAAGAAATGGATGGGGACAAAAGAGGATGTTTTGCCAAGAGGAGGCAAGACAACCTGTCAAGTATAAGTAACATAAAATGTACATTGTATTCTCTGTAAAGTGGTTGGCAAAAAGAAGGGTATCCAACCATAGAAAAAAATACTAAAAAAATAATCTATTAGCAAGACATTCACTGAACTCTCCAGAAACACCAAATACAAAAAATGGCTCTAACTCCACAGGCAGGTGTTTCTTTTTAAGAACTTAAAGCTGGCTACACATTCTGAGCTAAGCATCATACATGTGAATTCCTGTCTTCTCAATGAATAAACACTTTCAGTTCCATATTTAAGAGATGAGGAATTATGTACATTATTTACATTAGACGGATATTTGTCCTCATCCTCTTTGTTGTTAACAGAGCATTTCGGCTGATATACCCTCCAGCCTTCATCAGGTGTCTTGGGGAAATTTTGAACCTGGGTATATCAGCTGAAACGTTTGTTGCTATACTGTGCTTGAGAAGACCTGTCAAGCCAAGTAAAATCATAGTTGTGGCAATTGTTGGCATCACGTAACTGGCACGCAAAGAGCACCTTTCGAGTGTTGGGCCTCACAGAGGCAACAACAAATGACCGAGACCTTTGGCAATATGTTGTGCTTGAGAAGAAAACTCATCAAGCCAAATGAAATCATAGTCATGGCAGATACTGGAGTCATGTAACTGGCACCCATGCCAGTAGCACATAAATGTCGGTTGCACACAAAAGCACCCATTACACTCTCAGAGTGGTTGGCATTAGGAAAGGCATCCGGTCATAGAAACCATGTCAAATCAGACTGGAGTCTGACACAACTCCTCAGCTTACCAGTCCTGGTCAAACCATCCAACCCATGCCAGCAGGCACAACAGACACTGAATGATGATGATGAATATATATATGTTATTAAAGTGTCAACCATTTTAAGACATTGCTTTAATATTGGGTATATATTTTTGTCATACTGGTTAATAACAGGTAATGTGACATAGGTACAATAATTGTAATCTTGCTTTTATTTTCAAATACCATGGTGTCTATGCAGTTTAATTGAATTATTTTAGAAAATAAAAGTTATGAACTTAAAATAAGATTTAATAAAACTAATTTCTCGTTTGTATATTTGCAATAAATGTGCTATCAATAAAAATAATTACATTTAACAAATATTCTAAAAATGGAATGTGGGAGAAAAAATTTTACAAAAAAACTATAAAATCTTTTACTTGAGCTATGTTTTCCATATGTAAATGAAAATATTGAAACCATTTTATACTGACTCAGTTTCCTTTGTTTTGTTATTTCAGGAAACAGTGATTTGAGTAACTTTACACATACATTGTTTCGGTCAACATATGGCCCAAGTTTGTTTAGAGTGTGGTATGTAGCATTTTTGAAATTTTAATTTTTGTTGATACTGTAATTCATTGGTGCAGAAAATATTAATAAAATGAGGTCCTATTTAATCTTTGGTTTTTCTTGCATAGCATTGATCTATTAAGCAATTTACAAAAACAAATTATATATGCAGTATACAAAAATATTTGGCAGACTTCTGGTTTAAGCACCCCATATAACACATCATAACTTTTTTTGGGGTGGCGGGGGTTGTAATTTTCAGAAAATTTTTGCAAACTTGTATTCTACACATGGGAATTCGTACAATTATGCACAATTTTTTGTGTGTATGTGTGTGCATGCACATGCGTGCATACACGACTTAAGGTGATTTAGTTGTAATTTTTTAGCACATCCCACAACTCCTGATATCCTCCTTGTTCCTTTATCACTTTAACATGTATTGACGTTTTACAATATTTTTCTCCCCATAAACACATTTAATGGAATGATGATGCATCAAAGGGTGGTCCATGGCTGGGATTTAAGCAAAAAATTCAGACTGTCCGTATCTTAAACTCTGATTTTTTTTTAAAAATTGGAAAACATAGGAAATTTTAGGATTTATGAGATGTCTTAAAGAATTTTAAAAAAAAATTTTTTTTTGATAACCATATAAATTTTCATGTGTAGAACACAAGTTTGTAAAACTTTTCTTAACATTCCAAAAAACAACAAAGTTATGAGGTGTTATATGGGATACTTAAACCAAAATTTCATCCAGTACTTATGTCATTTACTCTTTTGGTCACATGATACATAAAACTCTTACACCATCATTCCTTGTATTGCCCACACTAACTACTTTATCTCCTACTATCATGACAAACTAATTGTTTTGAAAGAGCAGAACCTATATTTCTAATGACAAAGAAATTAGCTGGTATTGAAAAGGGTTACGGAATCTTAGGAAAAAATGCATAAAAAGTTCAATTATTTAAGTGCTCCATATAAGAAATTACAATAGCTTTAATCTGTTTATTTAACCCTTCAATATTCAAACTGACCCTATCTGGCCTGAATATTCTAACTTATGTCCAAACTGCCCAGGTATGACCTCTCACACCTATCCTACAATGTCATTCTAAAAATAAACAATCACCATATTAAAATCACAAAGCTACAAGATAATGCATGGTTAATTTAAAACATGAATAAATATTACATTTGCCAGAATAATCTGAATGCTAAAGGGTTAAAATAAGAGCTTATTTCAGGGGTAACATTGTAATTTTATTTGAGAAATATATTAAGATTTTGGACTCCAACTCCTCCTTTGCCCTCAACCCCTACATTAATTCTATTTCTCTTTCAATGTGTGCATGCATACTAAGATACTTGTGCACAACACGGTTGACTAGCAGTTAAAATGACAGTCCATCAATCAATCAACCAGTCTCTCTCTCTCTCTCTCTCTGAAGACATATATATATTCATTATACAAATCAAATGTACAATAGTGTATTATCCAACTGAGTAGGTGTGTGTGTAAACATACATATACACACACACACACACAAACATTTATACATATATACACACATTATATACTTTATACATAGGTAATGAGAAAGCAATGAACAAAAACAAAAAGGAAAAATACAACAAAGGAGGAACACGTTTCAGCTGTATTAGTTTAAAGCTAAAAGGAAATAGATAGTCTTAGCATTTTGGACACTAGCCCTGCATCAGGGGAAAAGTAAAGGAGAGGAGTGTGAAAAAAGAAAATTGTTTAAGAGAGAAAGGAAGAGCAATAGGTTAGGAGCCAGAGGGGAGAAGTGGACAGTTGAAAAGTACTTGCCAAAACAAGTAATACCAGAATGTAGAAGAATGTGAGTGAGCACCAGTGAGTATGTGTGTGTGTAAGTGTATGGAAAGTAGCTATGTTAGTGTGTGAGAGAGAGTAAATGGCCAAAGAGTGAATGGACATGTATGAGAGTGCCAGTGAGTGAGCATTGTGTGTGTGCATGTGAGAGTGTGAAGAATAAGTAGGTGTGGTTATGTCTCTGTGTGTGTATGTATGCGTGCCTCTGTGTGTGTGTGTTGGAGACAAGATGATAGGCAAATAGCAGGGGCAAAGAGAAATGTATGTACAAATGTAGAGCATTCTTTAATACATTATAACTGAAAAGCTTCTACTTCTCGTACTCATTCACAATCATTATCTGGTTATCCAGGCCTACATTTTTTTTTAAATATTCAGTTACAATATATTTTGAAATATGAAATGAAAGTTTAAAGAAAACATTTATTTTTTATGTTCTTGAGCAAAATACTTCATTTCATATTGCTCTGCAATCATTTTGACATCTTATATGCAGCAGGCTTGTGCACCTGTACATACAATGTCTATTTGATGACTAGTGTGACCTTTTGTCATCATCAACATTTAGTGTCCGTTTTCCTTGCTGGTATGGAACTGCTAAGCTGGAGAGCTGCACCAGGATCCAGTCTGTTTTGGCTTGATTTCTATGGTTGGGTGCCCTTACTAAAGCCAACCACTCCACAGAGTGTACCAGGTGCCTTTGATGTGTCACCGGCACAGGTACCACTTAAGTATCACCAGCACAGATGCCTTTTACATGTCACTGGCACAGGCCACAATTACGATTTCATTTAGTTTCTGTGAACGTATTTGATTGCTATAATCAAATCACTAATGTGGTCGTTCAACAAGAAATTGTGAAACCCTTATCTTGTCATTTAACAATGGGAGTCCATTAAAATAATATGTAGAATGCGTGTGTGCGTGTGTGTGTGTACTCATATATATATCGTTAGGAAGGGTATCCAACCAAAGTAACCATGCCAAATCAGACTGGAACCTGGTGCAGCTCATGAGCTTACCAGTTTCAGTCAAACCATTTAACCCATGTCAGCATGGAAAGTGGGCATTAAATGATGATGATATATATATATATATATATATATATATATGCATGTATGTATGTATGTATATAAATATATATATATATATATATATATATATATATATATATATATATATATATATGCATGTATGTATGTGTGTGTGTGTATATATATATATATATATATATATATATACACACACACACACACACACACATATATATATACATGTATGTGTTTGTCTGTATACATAAGAACACAAGCATCTCCCCGCAAATCTGGGAGAAATACGAGAATATAAAAGAGCACATGAGAGGTGTCACTTCTCTGTTGCATCAAGTAGCTTCACGTGCAGCAGATGTCATCACTACTGCAGATCAAGAGAAAGCCTGGTAGCCCATATGTGATCCTGTCAGAGATGATTACTGAACAAGAATAGTTCACAGTGACTGACAACAGACAGCCGAAGAAGAAAGAATATATATATATCTATATATATAGGTAAAGCAAATTTTAGAGGTAATACTTGATAATTGCAAGCACCTGTATATGCCAGATAGTGGCCGAGGTGAAAGAATAAATTAAAAACGTAAAATTAAAACAGAACACAAAGGATTCCGCAGTGTACCGCGGAATCCTTTGTGTTCTGTCTTTATTTTACATTTTTAATTTATATATATGATTGACCGTTGACTGAACACTATTCAATTTTTTTTCTCCGTGTTTTTCTCCTTGTCTCCGTATTCTTTCTGTTGAAGAGCGTAGCTCGAAACGTCAAAGACTTTCCGTATTCCCGAGCGTCATACTAATATATACTTTTGTTATTTACACCACCTGTCCTCGTCTGTTGTTATTTTTTGTATATTCTCCCATATATATATATATAGGCGTAGGAGTGGCTGTGTGGTAAGTAGCTTGCTTGCGAACCACATAGTTTCAGGTTCAGTGGCACCTTGGGCAAGTATCTTGTACTATAGCCTCAGGCCAACCAAAGCCTTGTGAGTAGATTTGGTAGATGGAAACTGAAAGAAGCCCGTCATATATATGTATATATATATATATATATATATATATATATATATATATATCATCATCATCATCATCATCATCATCGTTTAACGTCCGCTTTCCATGCTAGCATGGGTTGGACGATTTGACTGAGGACTGGTGAAACCGGATGGCAACACCAGGCTCCAATCTAATTTGGCAGAGTTTCTACAGCTGGATTCCCTTCCTAACGCCAACCACTCAGAGAGTGTAGTGGGTGCTTTTACGTGTCACCCGCACGAAGGCCAGTCAGGCGGTACTGGCAACGGCCACGCTCGAAAATGGTGTCTTTTATGTGCCACCTGCACAAGAGCCAGTCCAGGGGCACTGGCAACGATCTCGTTTGTGTGTCTGTGTTTGTCCCCCCCAACATCGCTTGACAACCGATGCTGGTGCATTTACTTCCCTGTAACTTAGCGGTTCGGCAAAAGAGACCGATAGAATAAGTACTAGGCTAACAAAGAATAAGTCCTGGGGTCGATGTGCTTGACTAAAGGCGGTGCTCCAGCATGGCCACAGTCAAATGACTGAAACAAATAAAAGAGTAAAAGAGATATATACATATATATATATATATATATATATATATATATATATATATATGTATATATATATTCTTTTTCTCCTATTTTTTTTCTCCTTGTTTCTCTGTGTTCCTCTCAGTTGAAGAGTGTAAGCTCGAAACGTTAAAGATTTTCTCTATTCCTGAGCATTATACTAATACATCCATTTGTTGTTTACACCACCTGTCTTTGTCTGTTGTTTTTTTCATAAATTCTCCAATATATATATATATATATATATATATACACACATACACATATATATATATACACACACACACACACATATATAGATATATATATAAATACATTTTATCTTCATACAACATAACAATATTGTTTATATAGTCATCCATTGTACCCTGTGATAATTTCCTCTATATTAACATCATAGGTTTTATTAGCGTCTTGCCCCTTTAACTGTTAACATCTTGATTTAGGGTCTTCCCCTACCCAGCCTCCTTTATAGACAATTAATTATACATTTTCTAATATCCTGACAATATTTATGACCATACCCAACTATAAACTGTCAACTCACTCTGTCTAGCCATTCTAAACAGACAGTCCTCTAGCCTTAGATTTAGTAATTGATAAAAAAAAGACTAATAAATTAAAAGTGAACCACAATCATTTACAAGCTATGACCAGAATAAACTTCATACAGTTCTTAGAAGTGTAGTATATTCTGAGTCACATTAGCAGCAACATGGACTTTCTCCAATTTCTTGCTCTATTAGAGAATTTGAGTAAAATTATATTGTGTCCAACTGATTAAAAAATTTTATTTATTTATGCAGCTGAGGATAGCCCTGCATTTAAATTGATGTAATGATTGCATTGTTCAATTAAATGGAACTGCTTGAAACGGTCGTACTGCATCACCTCTTGATATCCTGTTTCTTATTTTGATTTTATTCACCTCAGAGTTTACAGATAATACTGCACTGACTTAGTACTTCAACATAAGTACCTAACTGAACTGAATCTCAATTATTTCTTATATATTATATAAATATATATATATATATATATATATATATATATACACACACACTTACATATGCACTCTTGGAGTGGTTGGCATTAGGAAGGGCATCCAGCTGTAGAAACTTTGCCAGATCAGATTGAGCCTGGTGCAGCCTCTGGCTCGCCAGTCCTCAGTCAAACCGTCCAACCCATGCCAGCATGGAAAGTGGACGTAAAACGATGATGATGATGATGACATATACAGGCATACATATATACATACTCACATATATACTGGAATACATACATATAATATATATAGGATCAGTGAAGTAATAGCCATAGATGAAGTAGATATACTACTAGCCATAGATGAAGTGGACACAAATTCAACTGCTGGTCCTGATGGTTTCCCAGCAATCCTCCTCAAATCGTGTAAGCATGCCCTGACAAAACCCCTCCAGATTCTCTTCCAGAGCTTTCTTGCAAATGGCAGACTGCCAAGCAAGCTGAAGGAGGGAATAATACGCCCAATCCATAAAGGGGAAAGCAGAGCAGATGCCAAAAACTATAGGCTTATCTCTCTGACTTCACACATCAGCAAAGTCATGGAACGGATAGTCAGAGGGAAACTAATTGCATTCCTTGAAGAAAATAACTTGCTGAGTGATACCCAGCATGGCTTTTGACCAGGTAGGAGCTGCCTGACCCAGCTCCTACAACATTATGGCTAGGTGTTGAGCCAGTTACACAACAACTCAAATGTGGACATAATATACCTTGATTTTAGAAAAGCTTTTGAAAAGGTAGATCATGGTATGATATTAAACAAACTGCGTGATCTCGGCATAGCTGGAAAACTTGAAGAGTGGTTACATGACTTTCTGAAAGATAGAAGTCAGGCAATAGTGGCTAATGGAGCCACCTCTATGAAAACACAAATAGTGAGCGGTGTTCCACAGGGCACTGTCTTGGGACCACTGCTTTTCATAGTGGCCCTCTCAGAAATACCCTCTAGTGCCTGGATAGCCACCCTTGCAAGCTACACAGACGATACAAAAGTCTCGCAGAAAATTCAGAACCCCAGCAATGTTGCACATCTGCAGCAGGAGTTGGAATCAATTTACAGATGGGCTGAGGATAATAATATACAGTTTAATGCTGAAAAATTCCAAGCCCTGCACTACCAGCGTCCAAAACTGAATATGAAACTTAGAGGGTACACTGGTCCACAGGGAATTTCAATCCCAGAGCCTAAATCAGTGAGGGACCTGGGTATCGACATGAGTGATGGTTAGTGAGAGCTGTGCAAGGGATGCTGTCAGTAAGGTGAGGGTTAGCAATGAGTACAGTGAAGAATTCTGAGTAGAGGTAGGGGTTGATCAGTCCTCAGCCTCCTCTTATACATCATAGTTCTCCAGGCAATAACAGAGGAATTCAAGATAGGATGCTTCTGGGAGCTCCTCTATGTTGATGACCTTGCTCTAATTGCTGAGTTACTATCAGAACTAGAGGAAAAGTTTCAGGTGTGGAAGCAAGGATTAGAATCGAAGGGCCTTTGAGTCAACCTAGCTAAAACCAAAGTCTTGATAAGTAGGAAGGCAGACAAACCACAAATCCCTTCAGGTAGATGGCCCTGCTCGATCTGTAGAAAAGGCGTAGGTAGAAACTCCATAAGATGTACCCAGTGTAAGCTAGGGATACATAGCAGGTGCAGCAATATCAAAGGAAGGCTAACTGGGAATATAAATTTTGTATGTGGCAAATGCTCAAGTGCTATAAATACTGAAAATGTGCAGAGAACAACTTCTGTCACATTCCAGAGAGAAAAACTACAAGTAGTTGATAGCTTCCGTTACTTAGGGGACCAAGTCAGTAGCGGGGGTGGTTGATCTGAAAGTGTAGCTGCTAGAATAAGAATAGCCTAGGCAAAGTTCAGAGAGCTCTTACCTCTGCTGGTGACAAAGGGCCTCTTGCTCAGAGTAAAAGGTAGACTGTATGATACATGTGCACAAACTACATAGCAGTGAAATATAGGCCGTGACTGCTGAGGACATGTGTAAGCTTGCAAGGAATGAAGGCAGTATGTTCTGCCAGATGTGTAATGTCAGTGTGCATACATGACAGTGTGTAAGTGCCTTGAGAGAAAAGCTGGATTTAAGAAGCATCAGATGTGGTGTACAAGAGAGACAATTGCGCTGGTATGATCATGTGTTGTGAATGAATGAGGACGGCTTTGTGAAAAAATGTCACTCCCTAGGAGTTGAAGGAACCTGTGGAAGAGGTAGACCCAGGAAGACCTGGGATGAGGTGGTGAAGCACGACCTTCGAACATTGGGCCTTACTGAAGCAATGACTAGTGGCCGAGACCTTTGGAGATATGCTATGCTTGAGAAGAGCGACAAGCCAAGTGAGACCATAAACCATGGCCTATGCTAGTGGGTGTAACCAGCCCACTTATGTGTAACCCTCATTCATTGGACAATAAACTTTGCTTGCGTAGACCTATTGAGGCAAGTGAAATCAAATCAAAATCGCTGACATGGCTGATGACAGTACCGCCTGATTGGCACTCATGCCAGTGAAACGTTAAAAGCACATCCAAGAGTGACCATTGCCAGGACCACAGATTGGCTCCCGTGCTGGTGGCACATAAAAAGCACCATTCGAGAGTGATCATTGCCAGCGTCGCCTTACCAGCACATGCACTGGTGGCACATGAAAAACAACATTTGAGCTTGGTTGTTGCCAGAACCGCCTGACTGGCCCTCATGCTGGTGGCACGTAAAAGCACCCACTACACTCTTGGAGTGGTTGGCATTAAGAAGGGTATCCAGCTCTAGAAACTTTGCCAGATCAGATTGAGCCTGGTGCAGCCTTCTGGCTCACCATTCCTCAGTCAAACCGTCCAACCCATGCCAACATGGAAAACGGACGTTAAACGATGATGATGACGATGATAATCACACCTTAACAAGTTTTTCAATAATTCCTGTTGTGGATATCATTATGCAAATCATACAATATAGTATAAAAATTATAAGACAACATTACTCAAAAGAACATAAGTAAACATCAATATATACATGAAGCAGACCTAATGACAACAATGTACTGTGTTTGATGCATAAAGGTACTTATTCATCATGGGTCACTGCTTATTGATGTATTTACTTATGTCCTTTTGAATAATCACTGTAGCAACCAGACTAATAGATGTTATACACTGGTTGCTACAAAACACTTCCTCTTTGTTGTAGCTTTTAAATGTGCCATTCCATTGACTAGTTGGGCAGACAAACATTACCCTGCAACAGAATGTCAGGTTACCTACTTACAGTTGAGTTGACTGGAGCAACATAAAATGAAATGCCTTGTTCAAGAACACAATGCCACCTGGAAATCAAAACCACAATCTTCAGATCAAGAAAGCAATACCCTAACCACTAGTTCATATACCTACACTCCTTCGAATAATATTGCCTTATAATGTTTACAACTAGTGGCATAGTATGCATTATAATATCAGCATTTCCCTGGATATGGAATAATTCAAAAAGTCTGATTATCATGTAAAATCATGTACCAATTCATATAATGATATTCCTAATACCAGTGATTGTTTTTGCATCTCTCTCTACTGATATTGAACTTTTTCTTGTAGCCAACATACCTGATTCAGGAGTATCATACTCTGATTAATAAGTTGCATTTAAAGAATTTTAATTAATCAAGCACTAATCAACACAGACTATCCCTGCATAAACAACCTCGTGCCTACTGCATATTAACATATATGTACATGTATATAATATATATGCATGTATACTGTATACAATATATATACATATATACACACATATATATACACATATACATAAAAATCATTATATGCAATCACACACACACACACACACACACACACACACACACACACACACACACACACACATATATATATATATATATATACAGAAAGAGAGACAGAGAGATTCAAACATATACACTGTGTATATAAAGGGATTGAAGGATGGATGGATAATTAATAGATATGTATAAAAAATATCTATACCCTCATACATGCAATATTTATATATGTATACATACATAAACATCAAATAATGAGGTTTTTTTACAAAACGGGGAAACAACAATGATGTGTTTGTTATAGTTAAATGGCTGAATAATACTATGACGGATAAACACAGATATTTTTATGAAATATATCTCAGTGTTAATTCATTTTGAAAGTCTCATGCAACGTTTATCCACACAGTAAGGTGTCAGTTACACAGGATATATGCTATAAAACCACGTATAAAAATACAACACATTTAGAAAGTGGGTGTGAAGAGCACGTTTTGAAAATGGGTGTGAAATTATTTACACAGCCTGAAAATATATACACGTGTATATACGTGTATGCACACACACACACACATACACATCAAACATGCATACATACATGTATATACAACCACATATCCATATTTTATACACATATATATAATATATATATACACACAAGTTTATATAAATGTACACAAGTATAGAAACATATACACACACATCCATATATACATATATGCAAGCACACACACACACACACACACACATGTGTACATATGTCTGTGTGTGTGTGTGTGTATGTATACTATTGGCAAATGTACAAGTCCTTATTTTTTCTGACTTATGGTTTCTTAGACGACGATATACAATTACATACACACACACGCATGTGTGTGTATATACATAAATATATATATATACACACACACACACACACAAAGATATTTACACAGGCGCATACGCTCACATGTGTGTGGAGATATATTTGTAAACATGTCTACAAATATATACATACACAAATACATGCATACATGAATATAAAGACACAAACACACACCTATATAAACAAACATACAAATAAATACATCATCATCATCGTCGTTTAACGTCTGCTTTCCATGCTAGCATGGGTTGGACGATTTGACTGAGGACTAGTGGACCAGGAGGCGACACCAAGCTCCAATCTGATTTGGCAGACTTTCTACAGCTGGATACCCTTCCTAACGCCAACCACTGCTCGATCTGTAGAAAAGGCATAGGTAGAAACTCTAAAATACCCAGTGTAAACTATGGACACATAGCAGGTGCAGCAATATCAAAGGAAGGCTACCTAGGAAGTTAGTTTGAAAAAACCATTGGAAGCTGCAACGCTACGAGACAGTACATTGGACAAGGAGGGAAGAAAAGAAGGAAAAGAAGAAAATTAGAATTTAGAATGGGAAGTCAATAAAATGATTTAAAACCCGATTAAAAATGGGGGAAGAATGTTTTATGCATAATGGAGCCACAAAGGGGAATTAATCAAATAAGATATGTTGCAATCTTCTCTACCCACAGTTATCACATTCGGTTAAAATGTC
>NC_142938.1:28564146-28574146 GCF_046866305.1 Octopus bimaculoides | reverse complement strand
TTCAGGTGATACTTGAAGAAGTTGATGAGAGATTGCCCAGAGAGGAAAGTCTTTGTCTCTAGACCTTTCAGACGCGTCCACCATACACATTCTTTCGCCATAGCCACAAGTACGATGAAAATAGCTCTTCCTTCCCGTTTAAAGGAAGGAGGCGCGACAATATTCACGATAGACTCGGCTGATAGACCGACTCGTCCCACACGCGATAGCAGTTGTTCGACGTAAGCCCACAGCTCGGAAATGGTGGGACACTGTACGAGTGCGTGCAGAACGGTTTCGTCGCTCTGCCGGCATCTCGGACAGGTCGGCCCCGTGTTTCTCGAGCCATGCCTGTAGAGCTTATCCCGAACGGGTAGTGCTTCTCGATAGCACTGCCAGGCCAGGGATCTCTGGAAGTTGTCCATAGGTCCCGGCCCGAAGGTCGTCTTAAACAGGCGGGTCAGGTATTCCTCGTCGACGCCCAGGTTCGCCCCGAGATCGTCGTCGTACCTTCCCTCCACTAATCCACTATAGAATGCGTTAGTTGTGATGCAGTCGCTCAAGGTTGACCCGGGTTGTTGGAGTTGCCGAAGAGCAGCGCGACACTCGCGGTGCCATTCGCCCTTCCTCGGCCTCTTCTTGATCCATGACTGCAGTTCGGTCATGGAGACGAGCTGCGGGAAAGCGCGCCGCACAAACGGTGACCACACCTGTTCACCGCTGTCTACGTAGAGCCGGAGATGTCGCAGTCTCAGCGCGTGTCTGCGCATCATCAACCACGGCATGCCCAGTCCTCCTTTTAACGGGTGTTGGCAGCAAACGGATCGCCTAACCATCGGAACGCTTCCTTTCCACAAGAAGCGGAAGAGGATGCGCTCCAGTTTGGTGATGGTAGGGTCGGGACAAGGAACGACGGTCAGGCGGTAGTAGATGACGGACGCGATGTACGTGTTCGCCACCTCCGCCCGACCTTTCAGGGAAAGCTTCCTCTCGGCCCATTGCCGGGCTAGAGTGGCCACCCTTCTCGTTATCTCGTCCCAGTTCTTCTCCGTTTGGAGGTCTGGACCAAACCAGACCCCGAGCATCTCAACCGGACCGTCAGTCCAACGTCCCACGACGGAGGCGCTACTTGACCGCATGGGGTTGCTTCTCCAGGTGCCGAGCCGCAAGCCCACTGACTTATCCCGGTTGATTTTCGCTCCCGTTACCGCTTCGTAGTCTCTCAGTGTCTCGCCGACAAGCTCGATGTGCTTTTGGCTAGACACTATGACGGTGACGTCGTCCGCGTATGCCGACACGCTCGTCCCGCATCCCAACTCTCGCGGGATGCCCCTCAGCGTCGCCAGCTTCCGCAGTAGTGGCTCGAGATTCAACACGTACAGAAGCGACGAGAGGGGGCATCCCTGACGGACCGAACGTGCAATGTCGAAGGGTCTTGATAGATGCCCATTGACGCGAACTACCGAACGGATGCCTCTGTACAAGGCAGCCATCCAGCCGCGGAAAATGGGACCGAAGCCGGCTGCTATGAGGACAGCCTCCAAGTATTGATGGTCTACCCTATCGAAAGCTTTCGATTGATCTAAATTGATCAGGGCCCCACCCATGCCAGGTTCCTTAACTACCCTCTCTATGATGTAGCGCATCAGATGGAGGTTGTCATGGATGCTCCTGCCCGGCACCGCGCACGTTTGCGCCTTGCCGATCAGTTTCTCGATGACAAGCGCCAACCGCTTGGCTAACACCTTGGCCAAAATTTTCAAGTCTGCATTGAGCAGAGTGATGGGCCTAAAGTTATCTATGACGTCCCCCTTGTTTGGATCTTTCTTCAGCAGCGTTACGGCTCCTCGACTCACAAAACCGGGAATGCTCCCGTTTTGCTGCCAGTTGCAGTACACCGCCACCAAGACGTCTCCAAACAAGTCTGGCTTACAGTTGTAAAGCTCGTAGGGCAGACCATCCAAACCCGGAGATTTGTCCCTCGAGCATCCCGCCATCGCGTCCCTCACTTCCGCCGCCGTGATGGCACCTTCGCAGCACTCCGCCTCTCTTGCCGAGAGTCGTGGCAGGCTGTGCAGGTAGGCACTGAAGTCCACCCTGCGTTCTCGCTCGCCATTCGTCCCAAACAGTCGAGCAAAGTGCCGCTGAAAGGCCTCACACATTTTGCTTGGCTCGAGCAGTTCGCGCCCCTGTTCGTCCACCAGAGACCGAATGGTGGCTTTGTTGCCCTGTTGCGCCTCCGCCACCCGGGCCTCTCGTGCGGCTCCAACACCTTCGTTTCTTAGAGCACGCATCCTAGCCCTGACAACGCACCCTTCGTGTTTGGCGTTGAAGTGTTGGTCAAGGGCCAACCTCGCCGCCAAAACGTCGGATGCGATGCCACTTCTAATTGCCTCTTCTAGCTTCTTAACTAGTTCACCCTCTACTCTGTTTCTGTCTATGGCTAGTGCTTTGCTATACCTAACCGCTTCTGCTTTTATTGCTCTCTTGAGGGCAAACCACCATTTGTTATTGATGATGGCTCCTGTCAAAGCCCTCTTTACTAACGTGCTAATCCGGTCTCTGAAAACTGGTCTCGACGGGAAAGACGCGTTTAGTTTCCAGTAACCGGAGCCCTGCCTATGTGTCTTATCTAAGTCTAGCGTACACGTCACAAGTTTGTGATCCGTGTAGCTGACTATGTGAAATTGTGGACACCCTATGCTATCTCTATCTACTCTCCTACACAGTATTCTATCTAGATACGATCTCGACGACCCGATGCGGTTTGTCCATGTCCACATTGGCGCATTCGGGTAATCGAGTCGGTACCTGTCAGACAGTTGAAAGCGTCTGAGCAGGTCTTTGAGGCATTTGCATCCCCGTCTATTCCTATCTCTGCCAACATAGTCTAGATGCGTGTCCAAGGTAGCATTCCAATCCCCCACTAAAAGTAAAGGACGAGACGTTCCTAGGAATACTTCTAGACGTCGAAAGAAATCCGGCCTACCTGTTAAAGGTGGTGCGTATACTGATATGAGTCGAAAAGCACACCCATCGCTGCCATCGACATCCAGAACAACCAATCTACCCTCCGGGTCTATGAATACTGTCTTTACTTCGAGATCCAGACTCTTGCGAAAGAGTACCGCCGTGCCACTACCGCCCATTCTCGGCAGACAGGGAGAAAAATAAATGTTAAACTGTCTGCCAAACATGGACGATAGGGCCCGCGTATCATGGAGTCTGGTCTCGCTTATGGCTATGATTTCTAGTTTATGTGACTTTATGTCATTTAGGAGGTACCCTTGTTTCCAAGGGGACCCCAAGCCACGCGCATTTACACAACCAATCTTGAGCATCATTTTGATTTGAGTGTTAAAGTTTTATAAAGAGAGTCACTTACCGTTTGAGAGTTTTTGTGTCTCCTCCTTCGGGTTTTCTTCGAGGAGATCACTATATAGTTTTTTCGCCAGGTATTTTTGGCATTTGCCAACTGCCTTTGGAAAAATAGATTTTAGTGTGTGGTGCAGGGTTGGTGTTATGTGTAGTATTTTGATGTGTTCTGGCGGTGTTGTGTATGGGTGGTTGCTGGTTTTTATGTCTTCGTTTGTTATGTTTGTTTTTGTGTTGATGTATTCCATCAACTCTGAGTTTTTTGTGTTGATGGCAGTGAGCATTGTGTGTGTACTTGCTTTTGGGGTTTTGTTGCTTGTGTTGTAGTTGTGTGTGCTTGTGTTGGTGTCTGGAGTGTTTTCGGGAGTTGTGTATCTCCCTGCTTTGTTTGTGTTTGCTTTTCTTTTCTTGCTCCTCTTCCTCCTTCCTTTCTGGGCTATTTGCCATTCCTCATTACTTTCATCTTCCGACGAAGGTTCTGAGGAATCGGAAGGGGGTAGGGGCAAATTGTGAGCGTCTGTGTGTGCTTGTGTGAGTGGTTGTGTTGCTGTTTTTGTTGGTGCTGATGGCTTGTTATTTGTGTGAGGTGTGTGTGATGTGGGGGAGGGGGAAACAGTCTTGGAATTTTCTTTCTTTTCCCCTGCTTCCTCACTTGTTGTTTTTGCAGATGCTGTTGTCTTCTCAGTTGCCAGTGTTGCTTGTGTTTCTCTTGTTTTGATTGTTGATGGTGGTGTTGGTAGTAGGGTTTTTTTTCCGGGTTTTGGTGGTTGCCCTTGTTGCTTTTTTTGGTTGGCGGCGGTTGGGCAACTGTCCTTGAGGTGTGCCTCGCTGCCGCATACATAACAACGTGGCCGCCTTCCTTCCACCACTACATATAACTTGTGGTCCTTTGCCAGTTGGATGTGTGTGGGGATCTTTTGGCACTCCTCTTCAGTGATATGGAGGAGGACTTCGACTTTTTTTCCCCCTTCCCAGTTTTTCTCCTCTGCAGTAGCAATTTCTAATATATTTGCCTCCTCCATTTCGAGGCATATAGAACCTACTATCCACTGTGTTTCCACTTGTGAAGGGACATTCTTTACTGTCACCTTCGTCACTCTCTGTCCAAGATAACTCGGTATCATCACCAAGTCATCTGTGTGGAGAGAGAGTGTTGAAAATTCCTTCGCTAACTGTTCGCTCTTAAAGCGTACTAGGACCGTGGCAAATTTTCGTCCCCAAGTAACATGACTTTGAAAGGGCCATATCGGTTTGAGACAAATCTCAATTTTTTGGGTGGAGAAACTCTCCGGTCGCTTCGTTTTCTTGTTGATAAGTCTGTATGATATGTGCTTCTTGTTTGTATTTTCAATAATTGCTTTTGGTATGTGTATTTGTACAGTGTCACCTTCTTTCGTGAGAAGGGATTTTGTGTCATTGATTTGTTTTTGGGTGAATGTTAATATTGTTCTTTTTTCTTTCGTTGCATCGGCAAAATTTGTTTTTGTGATGCTGGCAGATATGTTGTTTGTGGCGTTTGTGGTGTTGTTTATCTTGTTCGTCTTGTAGTTGTTGATGGTGGTATTGACAGTGGTGTTGGTACTGCCAGGTTCAAAGGTGGTGGTAGTGGCGGCAGAGTTTGTCGAAGTAGTGGTGGTGTTGGTGTTGAAGGTCGGTGTCCTGTTGTTGTTGCTGTTGTTATTGTCACTGGTAGTAGCAGTGGTGAGGACAGTGGTCGTGTTAGCAAGGACATTTGTGTCGTTGTCGTTGTTGTTGCTGTTGTTGTTGTTGTCTTTGTCGTTGTTGTTGTTGTTGTCACTGGTGACGGTGGCAGGCAAGACTGCTGTAGCAGCAGAGTTTGTACACGTGATGGTGGTAGTGGTGGTGGTTGAGGCAGCAGCAGTTGACTCAGAATCATTGCTCTTCTTCATCACTTGTCTGCGTTCATGCGGAACGGCATTAAGTGTTTTCGCCTCTGGCATTAGGAGCGGGAAGTCGGCCTCGTTGAAAACCTTAGCCATATTCGTTTTAAAGAATATGGCTAGGAACGAGGAAGATATGTTTGAATTTTTGGAAATAAGGCTCTAAATAGAGCTATTTCCGATTTGAAAAATATATGTTCACGAAGTATTTTGTGTTATACACAACTTATACAAAATTTTAAAACAAAATAGGTCTTTTAAGAGGTGAAAAATGCAACTTACATGGGAGCCGATGTGTCTACCGTCCGTCCATGATGATAGATAGATAGATAGATATATATAGATATATAGATATATATATAGATATATATATAGATAGATATATATATAGATAGATATATATATAGATAGATAGATATATAGATAGATATATATATAGATAGATATATATATATATAGATATATATATATATATAGATATATATATATATATAGATATATATATAGATAGATATATATATAGATATAGATATATATATAGATAGATATATATATAGATATAGATATATATATAGATAGATATATATATAGATAGATATATATATAGATAGATATATATATAGATAGATATATATATAGATAGATATATATATAGATAGATATATATATACATTTCTTTTATTAGCCACACAGGGCTCAACGAAGATGGGACAAATACAATGTAGAGCTTTTCTTTTTGGGAGGGGGAAGGAAGGAAAAAAAAAAAAAAAAAAAAAAAAAAAAAAGAAATTGGTGGTGTCGATCAAAAGGGATCGTAGGAAGGGAAAAAGGGGCAGTTCGATCAAAAGGGATCGAAAAAAAAGAAAAGGAAAGGCCGATCAATAGGGATCGTGTATCACACAGTAATGTTCTCGTGTAAAAAGAGGGGAGGACAGTTTAGGTTTAGCCGTGGAAGGAAAAGCCCACGGAAAAGACCACGGTAACCTTGGTCAATATTCTCATTGAAGAAACTATAACAGTAAGTGACTCTCTTTTGCCTTTTTGTTTTATTTTTTTTTTTCTTGTTCATAGGGTTATGCTCAAGATGGCTCCGTCGTTCACACGTGCCATCCTTGCTACATTCACCCATCTTTTTTTGAAGCATTCACTAGACAAGACTTCCCTTTCTACTCTCAACTTCCTCTTCAGGTGATACTTGAAGAAGTTGATGAGAGATTGCCCAGAGAGGAAAGTCTTTGTCTCTAGACCTTTCAGACGCGTCCACCATACACATTCTTTCGCCATAGCCACAAGTACGATGAAAATAGCTCTTCCTTCCCGTTTAAAGGAAGGAGGCGCGACAATATTCACGATAGACTCGGCTGATAGACCGACTCGTCCCACACGCGATAGCAGTTGTTCGACGTAAGCCCACAGCTCGGAAATGGTGGGACACTGTACGAGTGCGTGCAGAACGGTTTCGTCGCTCTGCCGGCATCTCGGACAGGTCGGCCCCGTGTTTCTCGAGCCATGCCTGTAGAGCTTATCCCGAACGGGTAGTGCTTCTCGATAGCACTGCCAGGCCAGGGATCTCTGGAAGTTGTCCATAGGTCCCGGCCCGAAGGTCGTCTTAAACAGGCGAGTCAGGTATTCCTCGTCGACGCCCAGGTTCGCCCCGAGATCGTCGTCGTACCTTCCCTCCACTAATCCACTATAGAATGCGTTAGTTGTGATGCAGTCGCTCAAGGTTGACCCGGGTTGTTGGAGTTGCCGAAGAGCAGCGCGACACTCGCGGTGCCATTCGCCCTTCCTCGGCCTCTTCTTGATCCATGACTGCAGTTCGGTCATGGAGACGAGCTGCGGGAAAGCGCGCCGCACAAACGGTGACCACACCTGTTCACCGCTGTCTACGTAGAGCCGGAGATGTCGCAGTCTCAGCGCGTGTCTGCGCATCATCAACCACGGCATGCCCAGTCCTCCTTTTAACGGGTGTTGGCAGCAAACGGATCGCCTAACCATCGGAACGCTTCCTTTCCACAAGAAGCGGAAGAGGATGCGCTCCAGTTTGGTGATGGTAGGGTCGGGACAAGGAACGACGGTCAGGCGGTAGTAGATGACGGACGCGATGTACGTGTTCGCCACCTCCGCCCGACCTTTCAGGGAAAGCTTCCTCTCGGCCCATTGCCGGGCTAGAGTGGCCACCCTTCTCGTTATCTCGTCCCAGTTCTTCTCCGTTTGGAGGTCTGGACCAAACCAGACCCCGAGCATCTCAACCGGACCGTCAGTCCAACGTCCCACGACGGAGGCGCTACTTGACGGCATGGGGTTGCTTCTCCAGGTGCCGAGCCGCAAGCCCACTGACTTATCCCGGTTGATTTTCGCTCCCGTTACCGCTTCGTAGTCTCTCAGTGTCTCGCCGACAAGCTCGATGTGCTTTTGGCTAGACACTATGACGGTGACGTCGTCCGCGTATGCCGACACGCTCGTCCCGCATCCCAACTCTCGCGGGATGCCCCTCAGCGTCGCCAGCTTCCGCAGTAGTGGCTCGAGAGTCAACACGTACAGAAGCGACGAGAGGGGGCATCCCTGACGGACCGAACGTGCAATGTCGAAGGGTCTTGATAGATGCCCATTGACGCGAACTACCGAACGGATGCCTCTGTACAAGGCAGCCATCCAGCCGCGGAAAATGGGACGGAAGCCGGCTGCTATGAGGACAGCCTCCAAGTATTGATGGTCTACCCTATCGAAAGCTTTCGATTGATCTAAATTGATCAGGGCCCCACCCATGCCAGGTTCCTTAACTACCCTCTCTATGATGTAGCGCATCAGATGGAGGTTGTCATGGATGCTCCTGCCCGGCACCGCGCACGTTTGCGCCTTGCCGATCAGTTTCTCGATGACAAGCGCCAACCGCTTGGCTAACACCTTGGCCAAAATTTTCAAGTCTGCATTGAGCAGAGTGATGGGCCTAAAGTTATCTATGACGTCCCCCTTGTTTGGATCTTTCTTCAGCAGCGTTACGGCTCCTCGACTCACAAAACCGGGAATGCTCCCGTTTTGCTGCCAGTTGCAGTACACCGCCACCAAGACGTCTCCAAACAAGTCTGGCTTACAGTTGTAAAGCTCGTAGGGCAGACCATCCAAACCCGGGGATTTGTCCCTCGAGCATCCCGCCATCGCGTCCCTCACTTCCGCCGCCGTGATGGCACCTTCGCAGCACTCCGCCTCTCTTGCCGAGAGTCGTGGCAGGCTGTGCAGGTAGGCACTGAAGTCCACCCTGCGTTCTCGCTCGCCATTCGTCCCAAACAGTCGAGCAAAGTGCCGCTGAAAGGCCTCACACATTTTGCTTGGCTCGAGCAGTTCGCGCCCCTGTTCGTCCACCAGAGACCGAATGGTGGCTTTGTTGCCCTGTTGCGCCTCCGCCACCCGGGCCTCTCGTGCGGCTCCAACACCTTCGTTTCTTAGAGCACGCATCCTAGCCCTGACAACGCACCCTTCGTGTTTGGCGTTGAAGTGTTGGTCAAGGGCCAACCTCGCCGCCAAAACGTCGGATGCGATGCCACTTCTAATTGCCTCTTCTAGCTTCTTAACTAGTTCACCCTCTACTCTGTTTCTGTCTATGGCTAGTGATTTGCTATACCTAACCGCTTCTGCTTTTATTGCTCTCTTGAGGGCAAACCACCATTTGTTATTGATGATGGCTCCTGTCAAAGCCCTCTTTACTAACGTGCTAATCCGGTCTCTGAAAACTGGTCTCGACGGGAAAGACGCGTTTAGTTTCCAGTAACCGGAGCCCTGCCTATGTGTCTTATCTAAGTCTAGCGTACACGTCACAAGTTTGTGATCCGTGTAGCTGACTATGTGAAATTGTGGACACCCTATGCTATCTCTATCTACTCTCCTACACAGTATTCTATCTAGATACGATCTCGACGACCCGATGCGGTTTGTCCATGTCCACATTGGCGCATTCGGGTAATCGAGTCGGTACCTGTCAGACAGTTGAAAGCGTCTGAGCAGGTCTTTGAGGCATTTGCATCCCCGTCTATTCCTATCTCTGCCAACATAGTCTAGATGCGTGTCCAAGGTAGCATTCCAATCCCCCACTAAAAGTAAAGGACGAGACGTTCCTAGGAATACTTCTAGACGTCGAAAGAAATCCGGCCTACCTGTTAAAGGTGGTGCGTATACTGATATGAGTCGAAAAGCACACCCATCGCTGCCATCGACATCCAGAACAACCAATCTACCCTCCGGGTCTATGAATACTGTCTTTACTTCGAGATCCAGACTCTTGCGAAAGAGTACCGCCGTGCCACTACCGCCCATTCTCGGCAGACAGGGAGAAAAATAAATGTTAAACTGTCTGCCAAACATGGACGATAGGGCCCGCGTATCATGGAGTCTGGTCTCGCTTATGGCTATGATTTCTAGTTTATGTGACTTTATGTCATTTAGGAGGTACCCTTGTTTCCAAGGGGACCCCAAGCCACGCGCATTTACACAACCAATCTTGAGCATCATTTTGATTTGAGTGTTAAAGTTTTATAAAGAGAGTCACTTACCGTTTGAGAGTTTTTGTGTCTCCTCCTTCGGGTTTTCTTCGAGGAGATCACTATATAGTTTTTTCGCCAGGTATTTTTGGCATTTGCCAACTGCCTTTGGAAAAATAGATTTTAGTGTGTGGTGCAGGGTTGGTGTTATGTGTAGTATTTTGATGTGTTCTGGCGGTGTTGTGTATGGGTGGTTGCTGGTTTTTATGT